>NC_080736.1:820000-822500 GCF_019097595.1 Hemibagrus wyckioides | reverse complement strand
AGTCTGATCACCGCTTCACTCTAATCCTCCACTAAACGCTGGATTAGATCTCAGCTCCACTACACAGCCTTTCCCAAAGACACGCACCAGACACTACTGAGGACAACATAAAATAAAATAAAATAAAATAAAATAAAATAAAATAAAATAAAATAAAATAAAATAAAATAAAATAAAATAAAATAAAATAAAATAATTTTACTTAGAATTTAAAAAATACAATAAATAAATAAATAAATAACAAAATAAAATGAAATACTACAAATAAATAAATAATATAAAAGAAAGAATGATAGAAAGAAAGAAAGTATTGATCAGCATGTAGAGAAACAGAAAATAAAAGGAAGTCTTTATCGTCTGTGGGATTTTTACAGAAGAGAGTTCAGACTCGTTTATCTTCTCTGAGAGAAGGGAAAAGCTTCTCACTCCAAACTCACACAGAACAGAAGATGAACATCAATTTACACAAATTTCTAGAATGATTTTGTGAGTGTATAAATGAAGTGGTTGTGTATAAAGGTTCTGAGATTTATTTAAGGGAGAGAATATTGGAGGTGTGTCTCTGATGGAGGCATGTCTCTGATGGAGGCGTGTCTGATGGAGGCACATCTCTGATGGAGTAGGGATACAATAAACCCTTCAGGAAAGTGTGAAGTAACCGGAACTACTTTTTTACTCTTAGACTTTAAGAAGACTCTCTCTCTCTCTCTCGCTGTCTGTCTCTCTCACACACACAGCTCATTTAATCTAACTCTCTCATCTCGGCATCATGACACTGAGGGTCATAACATAAAGTGACCGTTTCCATGAAAATGGATAGGGGAAAAAAAGGGGCAGAAAAAAATCTGATGATGAAAACTTATCTTCAGGTGAACATCACTGATATAATAAAGTACTGTTCCAAACAAAACCAATACAAACACATGAAAAATACAGTTCCTCACTGTTCTCTATCTCATCAAAAACCACTGAGAAGAAGACATGACTCCTAAAAGTAATGGCACCCTACAGTGTCCAGGAATGGCTAAATGTCCAGTGTTTGCAGAGAAAATGTGTCAGATATCAGAAACTATTCCACAATTAAAGCTTAAACAGTCAATAATCTATCTATCCATCCATTTATCCCCCCATCTGTCTATCTATCTATCTATCTATCTATCTATCTATCTATCTATCTATCTATCTATATGTCTGTCTGTATGTCTGTCTGTCTGTCTGTATGTCTGTATGTCTGTCTGTCTGTCTGTATGTCTGTACAATAACGCTAATAAACCCGTTATTTCATGGTTAGGTATTTCATGATGCGTCAGGGAACAATTATAATTTTATATTTTTGAGACTTTAACAATAAATCAGCTTCCTCTAGATTTCCATAATCAGTGAGTTTGGAGCATTTTCTCTTGTTTTCTTGTTTATTTGGATGGGTGAGCGAATACTTTTGGCAATATAGTGTAACTTAGTGTAGAGTTACATACTGTTTACAGTGAAGTTTCTGTGAAGACAGGAGAAGAAAGAAAGAAAGAAAGAAAGAAAGAAAGAAAGAAAGAAAGAAAGAAAGAAAGAAAGAAAGAAAGAAAGAAAGAAATTCAATGATCAAATTTATTTTGTTGGCAAAATAGTGATATTTACACACACACACACACACACACACACACACTCAGACACACACACACTCACACACACAGACACACACACTCACAGACACACACACACTCACACACACAGACACACAGACACACACACACTCACAGACACACACACACACACACTCACAGACACACACACACACACACCCAGAGTGAAAAAAGCCAGACTATTACTCTGACAACTAAAAACAATATATATATATATATATTTTAATTTTGAGATAAAAGCTGCATTTTTTTTACTCCATGTCTTCTGCGTCTGGACGCTGCCATGTCCACACATCAGAGATGTTCCTCACACATCATCATGTCTGCTGTTGTTTACCACACATCATGATTCAGAGCTGTTTTTCCAAAAAGCCGCTCTCGGTGAACGGAGTGATAAACGGAGATTGATTGACTCGCCACATCGAGAGGCCAGGTGTCGCTACCAATCCTTCACACACTGCATTTAAATGCTAATCGCTCTGCAGCACGTCCTGGACACACACACACACACACACACAGAGGGAATGACATGAATACTTACATCACAAACAAATACAAACAACACTACAGGAATAACATTCTCATATCTGAGTAATGTCACATCACACGTTATCAGGAAAAGCGAGCAGTTAATGATCTCAAACCCGAGTCTGAGCGAGACCTCAGAGTTCCTGTGAGGGAAAGTTCCTGGTGTTCAGAGTGGAGTTATTAACATCACCTGTGCGGACTTCATACCTCCCAACTTCAGATCCTTCTAGTTCTGCTCCACTAGAAGCTTCTGGGTTTAACACTAATGTCTAGATCACTGACTTTGTGTGTGTGTGTGTGTGTGTGTAAATATCACTATTTTGCCAACAAAATAAATT
>NC_080736.1:780000-815000 GCF_019097595.1 Hemibagrus wyckioides | reverse complement strand
TGAGTGTGTGTAGTGTGTAGTGTGTGTCTCAGTGAGTGTGTGTAGTGTGTAGCGTGTGTCTCAATGTGAGTGTGTGTAGTGTGTAGCGTGTGTCTCAATGTGAGTGTGTGTGTGTAGTGTGTGTCACAGTGAGTGAGTGTAGTGTGTAGCGTGTGTCTCAGTGCGAGTGTGTAGTGTGTAGCGTGTGTCACAGTGAGTGTGTGTAGTGTGTAGCGTGTGTCACAGTGAGTGTGTGTAGTGTGTCACAGTGAGTGTGTGTAGTGTGTAGCGTGTGTCACAGTGAGTGTGTGTAGTGTGTAGCATGTGTCACAGTGAGTGTGTGTAGTGTGTGTCACAGTGAATGCGTGTAGTGTGTAGCGTGTGTCTCAGTGCGAGTGTGTGTGTAGTGTGTGTCACAGTGAGTGTGTGTAGTGTGTAGCGTGTGTCTCAATGTGAGTGTGTGTAGTGTGTAGCGTGTGTCTCAGTGCGAGTGTGTGTGTAGTGTGTGTCTCAGTGCGAGTGTGTGTGTAGTGTGTGTCACAGTGAGTGTGTGTAGTGTGTAGCGTGTGTCTCAATGTGAGTGTGTGTAGCGTGTGTCTCAGTGCGAGTGTGTGTGTAGTGTGTGTCTCAGTGCGAGTGTGTGTGTAGTGTGTGTCTCAGTGCGAGTGTGTGTGTAGTGTGTGTCTCAGTGCGAGTGTGTGTGTAGTGTGTGTCTCAGTGTGAGTGTGTGTAGTGTGTAGCGTGTGTCACAGTGAGTGTGTGTAGTGTGTAGCGTGTGTCTGAATGTGAGTGTGTGTAGTGTGTAGCGTGTGTCTCAGTGCGAGTGTGTGTGTGTAGTGTGTCACAGTGAGTGCGTGTAGTGTGTAGCATGTGTCTCAGTGCGAGTGTGTGTGTGTAGTGTGTGTCACAGTGAGTGTGTGTAGTGTGTAGCGTGTGTCTCAGTGCGAGTGTGTGTGTAGTGTGTAGTGTCTCAATGTGAGTGTGTGTGTGTAGTGTGTGTCACAGTGAGTGTGTGTAGTGTGTAGCCTGTGTCTCAGTGCGAGTGTGTGTCACAGTGAGTGTGTGTAGTGTGTAGCGTGTGTCTCAGTGCGAGTGTGTGTGTCACAGTGAGTGTGTGTAGTGTGTAGCGTGTGTCTCAGTGTGAGTGTGTGTGTCACAGTGAGTGTGTGTAGTGTGTAGCGTGTGTCTCAATGTGTGTGTGTGTATTGTGTATCGTGTGCCTCAATGTGAGTCTGTGTGTGTAGTGTGTGTCACAGTGAGTGTGTGTAGTGTGTAGCGTGTGTCTCAGTGAGTGTGTGTAGTGTGTGTCACAGTGAGTGAGTGTAGTGTGTAGCGTGTGTCTCAGTGCGAGTGTGTAGTGTGTAGCGTGTGTCACAGTGAGTGTGTGTAGTGTGTAGCGTGTGTCTCAGTGCGAGTGTGTAGTGTGTAGCGTGTGTCACAGTGAGTGTGTGTAGTGTGTAGCGTGTGTCTCAGTGAGTGTGTGTAGTGTGTAGTGTGTGTCTCAGTGAGTGTGTGTAGTGTGTAGTGTGTGTCACAGTGAGTGTGTATAGTGTGTATCGTGTGCCTCAATGTGAGTGTGTGTGTAGTGTGTGTCACAGTGAGTGTGTGTAGTGTGTAGTGTGTGTCTCAGTGAGTGTGTGTAGTGTGTAGCGTGTGTCTCAATGTGAGTGTGTGTAGTGTGTAGCGTGTGTCTCAATGTGAGTGTGTGTGTGTAGTGTGTGTCACAGTGAGTGAGTGTAGTGTGTAGCGTGTGTCTCAGTGCGAGTGTGTAGTGTGTAGCGTGTGTCACAGTGAGTGTGTGTAGTGTGTAGCGTGTGTCTCAGTGCGAGTGTGTAGTGTGTAGCGTGTGTCACAGTGAGTGTGTGTAGTGTGTAGCGTGTGTCTCAGTGCGAGTGTGTGTGTAGTGTGTGTCACAGTGAGTGTGTGTAGTGTGTAGCGTGTGTCTCAGTGCGAGTGTGTAGTGTGTAGCGTGTGTCACAGTGAGTGTGTGTAGTGTGTAGCGTGTGTCTCAGTGCGAGTGTGTGTGTAGTGTGTGTCACAGTGAGTGTGTGTAGTGTGTAGCGTGTGTCTCAGTGAGTGTGTGTAGTGTGTAGTGTGTGTCACAGTGAGTGTGTGTAGT
The DNA here is from genome assembly GCF_019097595.1 of Hemibagrus wyckioides. Taxonomy (NCBI): domain Eukaryota; kingdom Metazoa; phylum Chordata; class Actinopteri; order Siluriformes; family Bagridae; genus Hemibagrus; species Hemibagrus wyckioides. The sequence goes on along the minus strand of NC_080736.1, from coordinate 812,902 downwards.
GTGTAGCGTGTGTCTCAGTGCGAGTGTGTGTGTAGTGTGTGTCACAGTGAGTGTGTGTAGTGTGTAGTGTGTGTCACAGTGAGTGTGTGTAGTGTGTAGCGTGTGTCTCAGTGCGAGTGTGTGTGTAGTGTGTGTCACAGTGAGTGTGTGTAGTGTGTAGTGTGTGTCACAGTGAGTGTGTGTAGTGTGTAGTGTGTGTCACAGTGAGTGTGTGTAGTGTGTAGCGTGTGTCACAGTGAGTGTGTGTAGTGTGTAGCGTGTGCCTCAATGTGAGTGTGTGTGTGTAGTGTGTAGCGTGTGTCTCAGTGCGAGTATGTGTGTGTGTGTGTGTGTGTAGCGTGTGTCTCAATGTGAGTGTGTGTGTGTAGTGTGTGTCACAGTGAGTGTGTGTAGTGTGTAGCGTGTGTCACAGTGAGTGTGTGTAGTGTGTAGCGTGTGTCTCAGTGCGAGTGTGTGTAGTGTGTAGCGTGTGTCACAGTGAGTGTGTGTAGTGTGTAGTGTGTGTCACAGTGAGTGTGTGTAGTGTGTGTCTCAGTGAGTGTGTGTAGTGTGTAGTGTGTGTCACAGTGAGTGTGTATAGTGTGTAGCGTGTGTCTCAATCTGAGTGTGTATAGTGTGTAGCGTGTGTCTCAATCTGAGTGTGTGTAGTGTGTAGTGTGTGTCACAGTGAGTGTGTGTAGTGTGTGTCTCAGTGAGTGTGTGTAGTGTGTAGTGTGTGTCACAGTGAGTGTGTATAGTGTGTAGCGTGTGTCTCAATCTGAGTGTGTGTAGTGTGTAGTGTGTGTCACAGTGAGTGTGTATAGTGTGTATCGTGTGCCTCAATGTGAGTGTGTGTGTGTAGTGTGTGTCACAGTGAGTGTGTGTAGTGTGTAGTGTGTGTCTCAGTGAGTGTGTGTAGTGTGTAGCGTGTGTCTCAATGTGAGTGTGTGTAGTGTGTAGCGTGTGTCTCAATGTGAGTGTGTGTGTGTAGTGTGTGTCACAGTGAGTGAGTGTAGTGTGTAGCGTGTGTCTCAGTGCGAGTGTGTAGTGTGTAGCGTGTGTCACAGTGAGTGTGTGTAGTGTGTAGCGTGTGTCACAGTGAGTGTGTGTAGTGTGTGTCACAGTGAGTGTGTGTAGTGTGTAGCGTGTGTCACAGTGAGTGTGTGTAGTGTGTAGCATGTGTCACAGTGAGTGTGTGTAGTGTGTGTCACAGTGAATGCGTGTAGTGTGTAGCGTGTGTCTCAGTGCGAGTGTGTGTGTAGTGTGTGTCACAGTGAGTGTGTGTAGTGTGTAGCGTGTGTCTCAATGTGAGTGTGTGTAGTGTGTAGCGTGTGTCTCAGTGCGAGTGTGTGTGTAGTGTGTGTCTCAGTGCGAGTGTGTGTGTAGTGTGTGTCACAGTGAGTGTGTGTAGTGTGTAGTGTGTGTCTCAATGTGAGTGTGTGTAGCGTGTGTCTCAGTGCGAGTGTGTGTGTAGTGTGTGTCTCAGTGCGAGTGTGTGTGTAGTGTGTGTCTCAGTGCGAGTGTGTGTGTAGTGTGTGTCTCAGTGCGAGTGTGTGTGTAGTGTGTGTCTCAGTGTGAGTGTGTGTAGTGTGTAGCGTGTGTCACAGTGAGTGTGTGTAGTGTGTAGCGTGTGTCTGAATGTGAGTGTGTGTAGTGTGTAGCGTGTGTCTCAGTGCGAGTGTGTGTGTGTAGTGTGTCACAGTGAGTGCGTGTAGTGTGTAGCATGTGTCTCAGTGCGAGTGTGTGTGTGTAGTGTGTGTCACAGTGAGTGTGTGTAGTGTGTAGCGTGTGTCTCAGTGCGAGTGTGTGTGTAGTGTGTAGTGTCTCAATGTGAGTGTGTGTGTGTAGTGTGTGTCACAGTGAGTGTGTGTAGTGTGTAGCCTGTGTCTCAGTGCGAGTGTGTGTCACAGTGAGTGTGTGTAGTGTGTAGCGTGTGTCTCAGTGCGAGTGTGTGTGTCACAGTGAGTGTGTGTAGTGTGTAGCGTGTGTCTCAGTGTGAGTGTGTGTGTCACAGTGAGTGTGTGTAGTGTGTAGCGTGTGTCTCAATGTGTGTGTGTGTATTGTGTATCGTGTGCCTCAATGTGAGTCTGTGTGTGTAGTGTGTGTCACAGTGAGTGTGTGTAGTGTGTAGCGTGTGTCTCAGTGAGTGTGTGTAGTGTGTATCGTGTGCCTCAATGTGAGTGTGTGTGTGTAGTGTGTGTCACAGTGAGTGTGTGTAGTGTGTAGCGTGTGTCTCAGTGAGTGTGTGTGTGTAGTGTGTGTCTCAATGTGAGTGTGTGTAGTGTGTAGGGTGTGTCTCAATGTGAGTGTGTGTAGTGTGTAGTGTGTGTCACAGTGAGTGTGTGTAGTGTGTAGCGTGTGTCTCAATGTGAGTGTGTGTGTGTAGTGTGTGTCACAGTGAGTGAGTGTAGTGTGTAGCGTGTGTCTCAGTGCGAGTGTGTGTGTGTAGTGTGTGTCACAGTGAGTGCGTGTAGTGTGTAGTGTGTGTCTCAGTGCGAGTGTGTGTGTCACAGTGAGTGTGTGTAGTGTGTAGCGTGTCTCAATGTGTGTGTGTGTATTGTGTATCGTGTGCCTCAATGTGAGTGTGTGTGTGTAGTGTGTGTCACAGTGAGTGTGTGTAGTGTGTAGCGTGTGTCTCAGTGAGTGTGTGTAGTGTGTGTCTCAATGTGAGTGTGTGTAGTGTGTGTCTCAATGTGAGTGTGTGTAGTGTGTAGCGTGTGTCTCAGTGCGAGTTTGTGTGTATAGTGTGTGTCACAGTGAGTGTGTGTAGTGTGTAGCGTGTGTCTCAGTGCGAGTGTGTGTGTGTAGTGTGTGTCACAGTGAGTGTGTGTAGTGTGTAGCGTGTGTCTCAGTGCGAGTGTGTGTGTGTAGTGTGTGTCACAGTGAGTGAGTGTAGTGTGTAGCGTGTGTCTCAGTGCGAGTTTGTGTGTGTAGTGTGTGTCACAGTGAGTGCGTGTAGTGTGTAGCGTGTGTCTCAGTGCGAGTGTGTGTGTAGTGTGTGTCACAGTGAATGTGTGTAGTGTGTAGCATGTGTCACAGTGAGTGTGTGTAGTGTGTAGTGTGTCACAGTGAGTGCATGTAGTGTGTAGCGTGTGTCTCAGTGCGAGTGTGTGTGTAGTGTGTGTCACAGTGAGTGTGTGTAGTGTGTAGCGTGTGTCTCAATGTGAGTATGTGTAGTGCGTAGCGTGTGTCTCAGTGCGAATGTGTGTGTAGTGTGTGTCTCAGTGCAAGTGTGTGTGTAGTGTGTGTCTCAGTGCGAGTGTGTGTAGTGTGTAGCGTGTGTCTCAGTGCGAGTGTGTGTAGTGTGTAGCGTGTGTCACAGTGAGTGTGTGTAGTGTGTAGCGTGTGTCTCAATGTGAGTGTGTGTAGTGTGTAGCGTGTGTTTCAGTGCGAGTGTGTGTGTGTAGTGTGTCACAGTGAGTGCGTGTAGTGTGTAGCGTGTGTCTCAGTGTGAGTGTGTGTGTGTAGTGTGTGTCACAGTGAGTGTGTGTAGTGTGTAGCGTGTGTCTCAGTGCGAGTGTGTGTAGTGTGTAGCGTGTGTCTCAGTGCGAGTGTGTGTGTGTAGTGTGTGTCACAGTGAGTGTGTATAGTGTGTAGCGTGTGTTTCAGTGCGAGTGTGTGTGTCACAGTGAGTGTGTGTAGTGTGTACCATGTGCTTTAGCTCTTCATTTGTTTCTATTCCATCTGGTAATGTAGGATTCTGACTTTTGTGTACTATTTGTTTAACTTGTTTGGTTCTAGAGTTATTTGAACTGTATTATATTGTATAGCTCGTTGATCCTTTAGTGTTGGTCTCTTTAATCTTAGTGTCTCAGGTGATTAATCAAGAGTAGTTTCAGTCTCCCTTAAGGTGTCAATTGTGGGCAGGGCTTACTAATTTATTCGTGTCTGTAGCAGTTTGCATCTAGCCCGGTCAAGACCTTTTTATAGTAAATGTCTACTCACATACTTTTCTTGTTCTGTTACATTCTTAACTCTTTCTTATCCTCACTTTGACTAGACCACAGACATGTGCCTCAAACCCATCTCTGTTATCTCTTACAGACACAGGCATTATTACCTACGAAGCAGAGGTCATGTTTCCAGCAATCTCATCTACCCTCCCCTGTTGTCTCAGTCTCAAACAGCGGTGGTAGGTGGGCTCTGGAACTGCCAGTCTGCTGTAAGGAAGGCTGATTTCATCTCAGCTTCATCTCAGCTTCCCACTATTCCTTTGATTTTCTGGCACTAACCGAGACCTGGATATCCCCACAGAACACTGCTACACCGACTGCTCTATCCTCTGCCTATGCTTTCTCTCACTCACCATGAGAATCAGGCAGGGGTGGTGGCACAGGTCTGCTGTTGTCCCAGAGATGGCGTTTCACACCTCTCTCCTTGTCTCATCTAACCATCTCTTCTTTTGAATTCCATGCAATTTCAGTTACATCTCCAATCAACCTCTCCATCATTGTCATCTACCATCCTCCTGGTCCCCTTGGAGACTTCATGGAAGAAATGGACATACTCCTCAGTGTCTTCCCTTCTGACAGCACCCCTCTGACGGTCCTTGGAGATTTCAACCTCCCAACCGACAAGCTTCAGTCTTCTGGCCTTCTGACTCTTCTGAATTCATTCTCCTTATCATTCAACAGCTGCCCTCTCACACACAACAGAGGAAACATCCTGGACTTGGTCTTCACCTGCCTATCCCCAGCTACAGACATGACTGCTACCCCACTTCACATCTCAGATCATAATTTGGTTTCCTTCACTATCATTCTCCCTGTCCTACCCAAACATAACTCCCAGCATCGCCAGAACCTTCACTCTATCTCTCCTTCCTCTGTAGCTTCCTGCATTCTTTCATCTCTTCCTGACTATGACTCCTTTTCCTCCCTACCCCTGGACTCAGCTACAGACACTATTCTCTCCTCTCTTTCATCAACCATGGACCTTCTCTGCCCTTTATCCACTAAACACAGGAAGATTTCTTGTCTTGCTCCTTGGCTGTCAGATGTGCTTTGCAACACTCAGAGAGAACTACGAACAGCAGAGAGGAAGTGGAAGAAATCTCAACTGGATGCAGGTCTCACCTCTTATCGTATGCTTCTGTCCAGATTCTCTTCGGATGTGACTTCTGCCAAGACTTCCTTCTACAGGGAAGAGCTTGAAGCTTCTGCACACGATCCCTGAAAGATCCACAACATCTTCTCTACACTACTCAACCACCCGACTCCACCTGCTCCATCCTCCCTGACCGCTGAAGATTTTGCCACTTTTTACACAGAGAAGATTGAGATCTGCCAGACCTTCACGTCTGCCCCAACTTCATCTACATTACACAGTCAGGACTCAGCTACTCCTTCACTGAAGCATCTCTCAACCATAGCAGCAGAAGAGGTTTTGCAAATCATCCACTCTTGCAATCCCACCACCTGCCCACTGGATCCAATCCCTTCCACTATGCTCCAGACCATCTTACCTGACCTCCTGCACTTCATCACCACAGTCATCAATGGATCCATAACATCAGGACAGGTACCAACTGCCTTTAAGCAAGCAATATACTGAAGAAACCTGCTTTGGATCCCTCTGACATCAATAATTACAGACTGGTATCACTTCTTTCCTTTTTTTCAAAAATTCGCGAACGATTTGCTTACAATCAGCTGTCTGACTATCTCCTGAATAACCTCCATGATCCCAACCAGTCTGGCTTCAAAGCCACACATTCCACAGAGACTGCCCTTTTGGCGGTCACTGAGAAACTACATGCTGCTAGATCAGCCAGGCTGTCATCAGTCCTCATCCTCCTCAACCTTTCTGCAGCATTTGACACAGTTAACCACAAGACTCTCTTGTCCACTCAGGAGTCTTGGTATTAGTGGAACAGCATGGGAATGGTTTGCTTCCTACCTAGATGGTCGCTCATATCAGGTAACATGGAAGGGATTGACATCTGCTCCATGCAGACTCTCTACTGGTGTCCCACAAGGCTCAGTACTTGATCCTCTCCTTTTCTCCTTCTACACTCACCCTCTTGGCAGTTATATCCTTACATGGCTTTTCATACCACTGCTATGCTGATGACACCCAACTTATCTTCTCTTTCCCTCCCTCAGATACCACAGCTTCTGCCCGAATCTCAGCGTGTCTGGAGGACATTTCATCTTGGATGACAGCTCATCAGCTGAAAATTAATCCCAGCAAAACTGAACTGCTGGTCATCCCAGGTGATTCATCCCCAGCCCAGGATCTTGCATTATCTCTGAACAATTCAATGATCTCCCCTTCAGCCACTGCTCGCAACCTTGGGGTAACCATGGACAATCAACTGTCCTTTTCCTCCCATGTTGCTAATGTGACACGCTCATGTCGGTTACTCAGGCTACTCAGGTGCTTGTTCAGTCTCTGGTTATTTTGAGACTGGACTACTGCAACTCTTTACTGGCAGGTCTTCCTCTGAATGCAATTCGCCCACTGCAAATGATCCAAAATGCAGCTGCATGGCTTGTTTTTAACCTGTCTAAGTTCTCCCACACCACCCCACTGCTGTGTTCCCTCCACTGGCTTCCGGTAGCTGCATGCATCAGATTCAAAGCACTGATGCTTGCCTACAAAGCCAAGAATGGACCAGCACCATCTGACCTCAAAGATCTTATTACTCCTTGCACTGCACCTCGCTCTCTCCAATCCACTAGCACTGCCCGACTGGTCCCACCATCTCTCAGGGCAAAAGGTAGGTATTCATCTAGACTATTCTCTGTTCTGGCACCGAGGTGGTGGAATGAATTTCCCCTAGATGTCCATACAGCAGAGTCTCTGACTATCTTCAAATGACATCTTAAGACCTACCTTTTCCTGAGGCACTTAAACTAGCTCTTATGTTTCCATGTTTATGTATTGTTATATGTTTAAAAAAAAAACAAAAAAAACATCCAATTTTAGGCGAATGGTATCCTGAGTCTGTAATCTACTGAACCAGTGTTAATGTTTTCAATGATAGAGACTTAAAGCACTTTTGTATGTCGCTCTGGATAAATGCCAAATGCCAGAAATATAAATGTAAGTGTGTGTCTCAGTGCGAGTGTGTGTAGCGTGTAGTATGTGTCACAGTGAGTGTGTGTGGTGTGTGTCACAGTGAGTGTGTGTGTGTGGTGTGTGTCACAGTGTGAGTGTGTGTGTGTAGCATGTCACAGTGAGTGTGTGTGTGTAGTGTGTCACAGTGAGTGTGTGTGTGTAGCATGTGTCTCAGTGTGTGTGTGTGTGTGTGTAGTGTGTGTCCCAGTGAGTGTGTGTGTGTAGTGTGTAATGTATAGCGTGTGTCTCAGTGCAAGTGTGTGTAGTGTATAGTGTGTCACAGTGAGTGTGAGTGTGTAGTGTGTAGCATGTGTATCAGTGCGAGTGTGTGTAGTGTGTAGTGTGTGTCACAGTGAGTGTGTGTGTAGTGTATAGTGTGAAGTGTGTCACAGTGAGTGTGTAGTGTGTAGCATGTGTCTCAGTGCGAGTGTGTGTATAGTGTGTCACAGTGAGTGTGTGTGTGTGTAGTGTGTAGTGTGTGTCACAGTGAGTGTGTGTAGTGTGTAGTCATGTGTTTCACAGTGTGTGTGTGTCACAGTGAGTGTGTGTGTGTGTCACAATGAGTGTGTGTGTGTGTCACAGTGAGTGTGTGTAGTGTGTGTCACAGTGTGAGTATGTGTGTGTAGTGTGTGTCACAGTGAGTGTGTGTGTAGTGTGTAGCATGTCTCAGTGTGAGTGTGTAGTGTGTGTCACAGTGAGTGTGTGTGTGTATGTGTGTGTAGTGTTTGTCACAGTGAGTGTGTGTAGTGTGTAGTATAGTGTGTAGTGTGTGTAACAGTGTGTGTCACAGTGTGTGTGTGTCACAGTGAGTGTGTGTGTGTGTAGTGTGTGTCTCAGTGTGAGTGTGTGTAGTGTGTAGGGTGTGTCTCAGTGCAAGTGTGTGTAGTGTGTAGGGTGTGTCTCAGTGAGTGTGTGTGTGTAGTGTGTGTCTCAGTGCAAGTGTGTGTAGTGTGTAGTATGTGACACAGTGACTGTGTGTGTGTAGTGTGTAGCATGTGTCTCAGTGTGAGTGTGTGTGTGTGTAGTGTGTGTCACAGTGAGTGTGTGTAGTGTGTAGTATAATGTCTAGTGTGTGTCTCAGTGTGAGTGTGTGTGTAGTGTGTGTCACAGTGAGTTTGTGTGTGTAGTGTGTGTCACAGTGAGTGTGTGTGTGTAGTGTGTGTCACAGTGAGTGTGTGTGTGTAGTATAGTGTGTAGTGTGCGTCACAGTGAGTGTGTGTGTAGTGTGTGTCACAGTGAGTGTGTGTGTGTAGTGTGTGTCACAGTGAGTGTGTGTAGTGTGTGTCACAGTGTGTGTCACAGTGTGTGTGTGTTTCAGTGCGAGTGTGTATAGTGTGTAGTGTGTGTCACAGTGAGTGTGTGTGTGTAGTGTGTAGCGTGTGTCTCAGTGCGAGTGTGTGTGTGTAGTGTGTGTCACAGCATGTGTGTGTGTGTAGTGTGTGTCTCAGTGTGTGTAGTGTGTAGTGTGTATCACAGTGAGTGTGTGTAGTGTCACAGTGAGTGTGTGTGTGTAGTGTCTAGTATAGTGTGTAGTGTGTGTCACAGTGTGTGTGTGTAGTGTGTGTGTGTGTGTAGTGTGTGTCTCAGTGTGAGTGTGTGTAGTGTATAGTGTGTAGTATGTGTCACAGTGAGTATGTGTGTGTAGTGTGTGTCTCAGTGCGAGTGTGTGTGTAGTGTGTGTCAAAGTGAGTGTGTGTGTGTAGTGTGTCAGTGTGTGTGTGTCTCAGTGTGAGTGTATGTAGTGCATAGTGTGTAGAGTGTGTCACAGTGTGAGTGTGTGTGTAGTGTGTGTCTCAGTGTGAGTGTGTGTGTAGTGTGTGTCACAGTGTGTGTGTGTCTCAGTGTGAGTGTGTGTGTAGTGTGTGTCAAAGTGAGTGTGTGTGTGTAGTGTGTGTCACAGTGTGTGTGTCTCAGTGTGAGTGTGTGTGTAGTGTGTCAAAGTGAGTGTGTGTGTGTAGTGTGTGTCACAGTGTGAGTGTGTGTGTAGTGTGTGTCAAAGTGAGTGTGTGTGTGTAGTGTGTCACAGTGTGTGTGTGTTTCAGTGTGAGTGTGTGTGTAGTGTGTGTCAAAGTGAGTGTGTGTGTATGTAGTGTGTGTCACAGTGTGTGTGTGTCTCAGTGTGAGTGTATGTAGTGTATAGTGTGTAGTGTGTGTCTCGGTGTGAGTGTGTGTGTAGTGTGTGTCAAAGTGAGTGTGTGTGTGTAGTGTGTGTCACAGTGTGTGTGTGTGTCTCAGTGTGAGTGTATGTAGTGTATAGAGTGTAGTGTGTTACAGTGAGTGTGTGTCTCAGTGCAAGTGTGTGTATAGTGTGTAGTGTGTGTCACAGTGTGAGTGTGTGTGTAGTGTGTGTCAAAGTGAGTGTGTGTGTGTAGTGTGTGTCACAGTGTGTGTGTGTCTCAGTGTGAGTGTATGTAGTGTATAGTGTGTAGTGTGTTACAGTGAGTGTGTGTCTCAGTGCAAGTGTGTGTATAGTGTGTAGTGTGTGTCACAGTGTGAGTGTGTGTGTGTGTGTGTAGTTTGTAACATGTGTCACAGTGAGTGTGTGTGTATAGTGTGTAGTGTGTCACAGTGAGTGTGTGTGTAGTGTGTGTCTCAGTGCAAGTGTGTGTATAGTGTGTAGTGTGTCACAGTGAGTGTGTGTGTAGTGTGTGTCTCTGTGCAAGTGTGTGTATAGTGTGTAGTGTGTGTCACAGTGAGTGTGTGTGTGTGTAGTGTGTGTCTCAGTGCGAGTGTGTGTGTATAGTATGTAGTGTGTGTCTCAGTGCGAGTGTGTGTGTATAGTATGTAGTGTGTGTCACAGTGAGTGTGTGTGTGTGTAGTGTGTGTCACAGTGAGTGTGTGTGTGTGTGTGTCTCTGTGCAAGTGTGTGTATAGTGTGTAGTGTGTCACAGTGAGTGTGTGTGTGTGTGTCTCTGTGCAAGTGTGTGTATAGTGTGTAGTGTATGTCACAGTGAGTGTGTGTGTGTGTAGTGTGTGTCTCAGTGCAAGTGTGTGTGTATAGTATGTAGTGTGTGTCACAGTGAGTGTGTGTGTGTGTAGTGTGTGTCACAGTGAGTGTGTGTGTGTGTAGTTTGTGTCTCAGTGCGAGTGTGTGTGTATAGTATGTAGTGTGTGTCACAGTGAGTGTGTGTGTGTGTAGTGTGTGTCACAGTGAGTGTGTGTGTGTGTGTCTCTGTGCAAGTGTGTGTATAGTGTGTAGTGTGTCACAGTGAGTGTGTGTGTGTGTCTCTGTGCAAGTGTGTGTATAGTGTGTAGTGTATGTCACAGTGAGTGTGTGTGTGTGTAGTGTGTGTCTCAGTGCAAGTGTGTGTGTATAGTATGTAGTGTGTGTCACAGTGAGTGTGTGTGTGTGTAGTGTGTGTCACAGTGAGTGTGTGTGTGTGTAGTTTGTGTCTCAGTGCGAGTGTGTGTGTATAGTATGTAGTGTGTGTCACAGTGAGTGTGTGTGTGTGTAGTGTGTGTCACAGTGAGTGTGTGTGTGTGTGTCTCTGTGCAAGTGTGTGTATAGTGTGTAGTGTGTCACAGTGAGTGTGTGTGTGTGTCTCTGTGCAAGTGTGTGTATAGTGTGTAGTGTGTGTCACAGTGAGTGTGTGTGTGTGTGTGTCTCTGTGCAAGTGTGTGTATAGTGTGTAGTGTGTGTCACAGTGAGTGTGTGTGTGTGTGTGTCTCTGTGCAAGTGTGTGTATAGTGTGTAGTGTGTGTCACAGTGAGTGTGTGTGTGTAGTGTGTGTCTCAGTGCGAGTGTGTGTGTATAGTATGTAGTGTGTGTCACAGTGAGTGTGTGTGTGTAGTGTGTGTCACAGTGAGTGTGTGTGTGTAGTGTGTGTCTCTGTGCAAGTGTGTGTATAGTGTGTAGTGTGTGTCACAGTGAGTGTGTGTGTGTCTCTGTGCAAGTGTGTGTATAGTGTGTAGTGTGTGTCACAGTGAGTGTGTGTGTGTAGTGTGTGTCTCAGTGCGAGTGTGTGTGTATAGTATGTAGTGTGTGTCACAGTGAGTGTGTGTGTGTGTAGTGTGTGTCACAGTGAGTGTGTGTGTGTGTAGTGTGTGTCACAGTGAGTGTGTGTGTGTGTGTGTAGTGTGTGTTAAATTCCCTCAGCCTGTCTGAAGCAGAGTGTCAGATCTTCCCATAATTCCGAGTGTTTGAGTGAGCAGAGCGATGATGATGAGACACGTTTATGACACAAAAACCCCTCACTGTTCCAGAACACCAGGCTTTCATGGCTCTCCAGCTCCGTCTCCGGAGGAAACGCCGCCTTTCCCTAAAACCTTCAAAGGATTCCGCGTTCAAATATTAGACAGAGAACGTCGTGTGAGTGGGATGAAGACGTGTTCACATCACTCACCGTCTCCACGACGACACACACCACACTAATCAATAATTACTGCAACAGCGTTTAGGATTTGATCAGAGCATTCAGAAACTGAACTCAAATCACAACACTCAGGAATTTTACAGCTGGAAGTCATAAAATTAGATTTTCTTACTTTCTCTCATGTTTTATTCAGTTCATTCATCATAAAGTGACAAATAAGATTATTATTATTATTATTATTATTATTATTATTATTATTATTATTATTATTGTTATTATTATTGTTATTGTTGTTGTTTATGTGATATACAGCATGTAGATTACATAAACTGCCTTTAACGTCATGTGTGTCTGTGTGAGTGTGTTTGTCTGTGTGTGTGTGTGTCACTGTGTCTTTGTGTGTCTGTCTGTCTCACTGTGTATGTGTGTGTCTGTGGTTGTCTGTGTCTCTGTGTGTCTGAGTGTGTCTGTGTCTGTTTGTTTGTGTCTGTCTGTCTGTGTGTGTGTGGAGGGGAGGTTCTATGTGTGTGTGTGTGTGTGTGTGTGTGTGTGTGTGTCTTTGTCTGTGTTTGTACTGGTTTTACTAGGCCTGTGTAATTGCCTGTTTTATTGTTCGACAGTCTTGTGCTGTTACCACTGTGTGTGTGTCTGTCTTTCTGTGTGTGTGTCTGTGTGTGTGTCTGTCTGTCTGTCTGTGTGTGTGTGTGTATGTGTGTGTGTGTCTATCTGTCTGTCTGTCTGTGTGTGTGTGTGTGTATGTGTGTGTGTGTTGCGATTCATTATTTCATCACACTCTGTGAGCAGACGAATGAAGAACTTTAAATTGCAAGCAAAAAAAGAAAAAAAAACAACTTTGTTTCTGTAAGCTTTAATTCAGTTAAACTGTCTCAGAGAAAGAGGAATACACACACACACACACTACACGCACACACACACACACACACACTACACGCACACACACACACACACACACACACACACTACACACTACACACATACACTACACACACACCAAAACCATTCTTCATTAACCAGATGCCAGTCTTCAGAAGTCTGCATTTAGAAACAGAGTTTAGAGGAGTGTTTTTCATGGAGAGCACGTTTCTTTTCCACACACACACACACACACACACACTCTCTCTCTCTCTCCTCCAGTACTAATGCTAGCGTACGCTAGCTACAAGGCTAATTTTGCTAACAAGTAAAGGAAGTGTAGTGCCTCCAGTTTAGCATGGTGCATTAAAGGTGTGTGGAGGGAAAAAAAACAACAACCCAGAGATAAAAACCAGTCGGATTCTGAAGAGAGAGAGAGAGAGAGAGAGAGAGAGAGAGAGAGAATGTGGAAAACCTTGTTAGAGAGAAAAACAGAGTAAAAAAAAGAGGCCAAAAAACAAATCAGGCAGTTTCTAAAGGCATCGTGGAGCTTGTTTACGACCCTTTGTGGTTTAGAGTCTAATAATTCAGCCGAGCTCTCAGGCTGCAGCCATGAATCAAAATCAGTCACATACACACACACACACACACACCCTTTCCAGCGTGATCTTGCGGCCATGCGTTTCAATACATCGGCGTAAATTGGAATATTAATAACACACCACAGAGAGAATGGCTAATGAGCGTCTTCGTGAGCTCGCCTGCCACATAAACATCCTTTTGTTCTCTGTAATAAAGGACGTTTTTTATCTGGGGTTTTTTTTCTGCAAAGCAAGCTGAAAATAAAGCATAAACAACCCGCTGTGTCTCGGGGTTCTGTCCAAAATACGCTGGACGTCACGTCTGATTAGGGTTCTAACTAAAAAGCAGATATTTAAGAAAAGCAGCACTCGAGCACTCGAGAGTTCTAACAAGCTGTTCGTATTCGATAGCGCTTATTTCATGCTCTAGTGTTCCTTTTATGTCTTCCTGTTCTAATTAGCGTCTGTGGGCCTCTGTTGATTACCCATAATGCATTGTGAGTCTGGTTTAACATTCAAACAATTATGTGATGTGAAATTAAAGTTCTGTTATCTGAAAAACAGAGCTATAGATAACACGTGTTCCATGTCTCTGTGTCACGATTTAGCTTAATGTGTGAATTTATGTAGCACGCTAATGCCGCTAACCACTAATTAGTCTACAACATCAGAAGGCTAGGCTAATCTCTGTTTGGTGACATAAATGGTCTCTGTGTAAACCTTTAAAAATACCCGAATGTAATATTTTACATCTCAGGAATTACTCAGATGAAGCAGTTATATATAGCAGATATGATTCATTCATAAACAGTGAGTCAGTGAATATTTTCACTCATTATGTCTGAGATTGGCTCCTGTCTCATTCAATTTACTGAGTGAATCAGATTTACTGAGTGAATCAGTGAATCTTTTGGTTTTGGTTTGTCATTTATTATCTCAGTGAATCAACTTGAGAGTCACTCTCCTGTCATTGAGACACTCACCAAATCAGTGAATCGTTTGGTCATGAGTGAGATTCACTCCTGTGTCATTCGGCAGCTGATTCTTTTAGTGATGATTGGCATATTAGTGAAATATAGAATATATCTCCATAGCAAAGTAATTTTATTGTCCTTATAATAATTGTCCTTATCCTTATTTATTCATAGCAAAAAAAGTCTTTATTCTTCAAAAATATAAATCTGAAATTCAGAAAAATAACACACTTCATAATGATTAATTAATGTTACTTATAAATAAAATATTAAAGAAATATGATCTGCAAAAAATAATATTTTAACAAGTAATGTCTTAAATAGATGAACATTAATCTTAAATTTTTATTTGATGAATTAAAATCGTTATTCTTTGATCAATTATATTTAAATATTAATTATTAATTCTTTATTTTGTGATTAATATCAAATCATCAAATATAAAACTATTAAAATTGACTAAGCCTAGATCTAGGTTTTTTGTTAACTTTTCAGACTTTTTATGAGACTTTATGTAGTAAATTAAATCTAAGATTAAAAAAAGCAGATTTTCTATTTAATGAATGAAACAAGCAGGAACCTGAGATCATGCATAGAGTACGAATTTACAAATCTGTACACAATTACTCAGGAATCAGGAACATACTGGAGCATTGAGTCACTACTACACACACACACACACACACACACACACACACACACACACTCAAATCAGTGTATTGATCAAACCAGCATGATGTTAAAGGTCAGATAAAGAACAATCACTTAACCTCCATCACCACCTCACTTTAATGATGGAGCTCTAAAATGTTTAAAGTTGGCTTTTGATTGATTTCCAACTCATACACACACACACACACACACACACACACGAAAAAGCAGACAGGAACATATTGATATGAATCCACTTAATTAGCCATCATTAGAGACGTGCAGATGTTATTGGCGTTCTTCTTTCATGGGTTTAGTACGGAACATATGATACACTGTGTAACGATCTGCCACTGTGTGTGTGCTGCGGTTACAGGAAAATAATCAACGATGAAGCAGAGTTCCTGCAAACATCCTGCAGTTGATTATTTTCCTCTGACAGCATGACCCTGAGTGTTTTATTCACACCACAGATAGTACACACAGATTATTCAGTGATGGAGAAACGAGTCACTTCCTGTGGTCACTTCCTTTACAGCAGCTATAAATACTCATCCCCTCAGCAGTCTCTCTTTATTCTCTCTCTCTCATGCTGACACTGGAGACTCCTTACACATCACACACACACACACACACACACACACACACTGATACACAGCACTAACACTGGAGACTCCTTCACCACATCATACACATACACACTGATACACACACACACATACACACACACACACACACACACACAACTGACACTGGAGACTCCTTACACATCACACACACACACACACACACACACACACTGATACACAGCACTAACACTGGAGACTCCTTCACCACATCATACACATACACACTGATACACACACACACACATACACACACACACACACACACACACCTGACACTGGAGACTCCTTACACATATTATACACACACACACACTGATACACACACTCACACACACACAACTGACACTTGAGACTCCTTACACATATTACACACACACACACACACACTGATACACACACACACACACACACACACTGATACACACACTCACACACACACACACACACACATTTCTCTTTACAAAATATCAGTGATTAGCGTGTGCTGTACACAGCCCTGTGAATGAGCCGTTGCTATGGAAACCATAGCATGTTAGAGCAAGTTCGTTAATAAACACCCTGAGCTGCTGTTCTAGAGAATTAATCCACACCTGATCCAGATTTTACAGTCTTGTTGTTTCTTTTTTTGATTAAAAGACATTCTGTGAGAGGAATGTGAGGATTCTTTATCACGGAGAGGAACACGGTACATCACGCGGCCCTGGTGGTGGAATTTTTGTGTAGTTGTGTGGAGCAGGACGTGAGAAAACGCTGGAGTGATGAAGAAGGTAAATCGGTTCTCAGTGCACTCAGACTTTGGAGCTCATAATTGATAGCTGTCCTCTTCTCTCCGTATCGATCCTCCATTTCAGCTGCTGCCTCACAAACTCTCTGCCATTTATTCATCTATACACACACACACTGAAAAAATAAAAAAATAAGCATCTGGTGATTGAAAATGGCTGCTTCACAAGTTTTGCAGTAAGAAGATGGAAAAAAAGGATTGCATGCGGCTTCAATCCTGACCAGCTCATCGGACCGTGTGCAGAAACCCATCAGCTATTGAAAAGCAATCAAATAAGTGTAAATCGGCCTCGTTTAGGGTCGAGGCCCAAACACACGCCACCCAAAACCCTTCATATGTCATTTTCCAACTGAGCAACTGTGTTCTAAAAATAAATAAATAAAACAAAATCATCACTTTATTGATACCTGAACAAAAATATTCAACTTTTAAAAGACGATTTCAATCGCAAAATAATCCCTATTAAAATCATTAACAGAAAAAGCTTCAAAATGCTTCACTTAAGAAATATAAATGACTGTAGAAGTACACATGAAGCTTAAACTAGAGTAGAATTAAAATAATCTTTAATTTCATTTATTTTTAAAAAAAAATTAAAAGAGAGAGAGTAAAAGATTTTGAAGATTTTCCTAATTTATTCATTAGTTTAGAACTATGTGCTAGTTATCAGTCTGGGAGGAGGAAAGCTAACACCTGCTAGCAAGCACGCTACATGACACAATAGCAGCTAGGAGAATGTGTACTAGAAATCTTGGAAACTTAACTTTTAGCATTAACTACACATGCTGGTGATTAGCTCAGAGAAAGCTAGCAAGATAATGTGTATTCAATTATTTTTAGAGGAAGAAGTTTATTTTAAAAGAAGAAGAAGAAAGTCCTTATTTGTACATTTTGTTCATACTGAAAAAATAATCCGTGAATGTTTCGTGTAGACCCCTTTTCTGGAGGTTCAAAGTTGGATTTGGAACTCTTTCTGATCGGAAA
This sequence comes from Hemibagrus wyckioides, assembly GCF_019097595.1. NCBI lineage: Eukaryota > Metazoa > Chordata > Actinopteri > Siluriformes > Bagridae > Hemibagrus > Hemibagrus wyckioides. Next base: position 796,072 of record NC_080736.1, on the reverse strand, counting down.
ACATTTTCCAAAAACTTTAGGACCATCAAGATGTAAATATTTACACCTCTGTCAGATTTTATCAGTACAAAATCGTCAGCTCCCTGATTAGCGGATTAGTGGCACGCTTATCTCTGCACTGACTTCCTGAGTTTCAGTCTCTGATATTATTATAAAATTATAAATAAAAACCAGGAGCAGTTGAATGTGTCATCTAAACGTGTTGTCAAGAATAAATAGCTGAAAATCCACTTCATTAAGTAGTGTGCACTCTAATAGTGTGCTCCCTACCTAGGGTCCTAATGTGGATTAATGTGATGATTTTATTGAGAAAAATTGTCATTAATCATCATTTATTTTTATTGTGCTTCATCCACTAAGCTGAAAAAAACCCCCACAAATAATAATAAAACAATTTACTCATTAATCTTCTGCTTCATTCATGTGAAATATGAGGCAGGAAGTGTGTTAATGAAACCTGACACATGGATTTATTCTTCTTCTGCTGGAAATAAAATCTTATAACATTATATATCACAGATTTCTCATAAACTACCACATTAAAAAATTATATTTAATAAATCTGATCATTTTTCGCAGTAAAACTGGACACTACACTGAGCTAATTCTAATTTATTCATCATTATTTAGTTTAAATATTTATTTTAAATAAACAGCTCCAGGTTTCAAACTGGAAGTAAAGTGAGGGAAGAGGCCGCAGGAACACAGAGCTGATACCAAGATCAGGGGAGATAAGGATATATTTTATTATATTAAAAATAAAAGATTCTTATTTATATGATAATATGTCTGGATAGAAGCACAGCTGTTTATATGATTGTTATCTGATGAAGATAATAAAGATTTAATAAAATAAAATATAATAAAATAAGAGGAGTGAGACTGAGAGAGACTCGCTGATCCTGCGCTGATATTCTGCCAGAAACATTCCTTCGTCTAGTTTGTGTGTTTGTAGTTGTCTCTTTGTATAGTTTTGAGTCTACGGTGGCCGAGAAGTACAAAAAATACAAACTGTAAAAGGTATTGTGTGTGAATGGAATTCTTCCCTCTGATTGGACGAGACATCTGTCACTCAGGATATACAGGAAGTAGGAAATTGTGTATCTAACTTTATTTCTTCTACATGTGTGGAGTTCTGCCTTCACTTTAAACTGTTTTTCCCCTAATAGTGCAACTTTAAATCTTTTAAAGAAAATAACAAACATATATATTTATCTTTATAAGAAAATGGAGTTCATTCAGCTCTACTGTGAGGAAGGACGTTCATATGGTCAGTGTGATGTTGGATATACTGATAGTGTATCATGGAGTAAAGATTAGTTTATCTCTAAAAACACACCTGAAGAATGCAGGAATGTTCTGAAGACCAAACTATTCCAGATTAAAGGATGTAAGGAGCGCTATAAGAGCAGAGCTGTGTTCATACACACACCAATCCACTTTCTACTGCTGCAGCTACTGCTGGACTTCCTGTACATCCTGAGTGACCCATGTCTCGTCCAATCAGAGGGAAGAATTCCATTCACACACTACACCTACCTTTTCCACTCTGTCTGAATCGTCCTTGTGTTACAGGATCTGACAGATCCAGACAGAAAGCCAGCTGTGATGGTCAGCTGCTGCGGTTTGGACTGATGGTCTTGATGAGCTGAAGAAGGAAAGAAGAGAAACGTGACAGCGCATCCTCCATAAACACAGAAGCTCCTTCTCTAAACGCTGAAACTCGTTATTTAGCTGAAGCAGCAGAACAGCAGATAATCAGCGCAGAAACTGCAGGATTCACTCACATTAGCATAGAAATAAGGAGGGTTTTTTTTTTCATTATATATTTTTATCAGATTTGATTTTTAGATCTGTTCGGTGTTATTGTGGTCCAGTTTCGTTCCAGTTATGTTTCCAGTTAAGTTATGTTTTTGGTTTGTTTGTTTGTTTGTTTTTAAAGTTTGTTAGTTTAGTTGTGTAAACATGCAGTGCATTAATTATTCTGTAACATATTCTGTATTTTTATAATTATATAATAATCACATCATTATTTAGTAAAGTATGAATCTGTCAGGAGCCAATATGGTGCCACAATTAAATATTAATTATTTATATAAATTAAATATAAATATATGTTTTTAAAATAATTATACAAGTATATAAACACAGCAATAAAATAGATATATACAAATAAAGGAAATTGCAATAATAATTGCAATAATAATAATAATAATAATAATAATAATACATGATTATAATAATATTATTTTATAAATGAATATATTAAATAATAATAAATTAAATAAATATATAATTTTAAGAGCCTCATAATCACAGTCACTTATTTTTTACATAATCTGATTATCTCCTGAATAATCTTATCATTTTATAAAAAAAAATTATAAACAGTTAAAATAAATAAAATATTTAAATGACTTAAATAAAAAAATAAATCTACAATTATTATTATTATTATTATTATTATTATTATTATTATTATTATTATTATTATTATGTAAGTAATTCAAACAAATAAACTATTAAAAATAGTTAGTGTGCATGTGTGTGCGTGAGTGTGCGTGAGTGTGTGTGTGTGTATATGTGTATGTGTGTGTGTGTGTGTGTGTGTGTGTGTTATGTGGTTTACTAAGCCATATGGAAATACTCCAGGTAAAGTGAGAAATGTTTGTGTGTGAATGTGATGGATGGTCAGTGTAAAGGTCAGTGTAGTGAGTGTAGAGTCTGAACTCCACAGACAGCAGATCTATAGAGCTGAATAAAGATATAAGAGTTACGGTGAGGTTAAAGGCTCACTGAGGTGAAATCGATGAAACTGATAAAAACCCAAAATGTCCTCAGAAATCCTCGAATCTTCTCCAACAGTCTCAGAGTTCAGAAGTTATACTGGAGTCTTCAGTGAGGTCACTGAGTTTGACCAGAGGAGCCACGCTGCAGGAGAGAGAGAGAGAGAGAGAGAGAGAGAGAGAAAGAAAGACAGAGAGAGACAGAGAGAGAGACAGAGAGAGAGAGAGAAAGAAAGAAAGACAGAGAGACAGAGAGAGAGAAAGACAGAGAGAGAGTCAGACAATGAGAGAGACAGAGAGAGAGACAGAGAGAGAGAGAGAGAGAGAGAGAGAGAGAGAGAGAGAGAGAAAGAAAGACAGAGAGACAGAGAGAGAGAAAGACAGAGAGAGAGAGTGAGTCAGAGAGGGAGAGGGGTGACAGAGAGAGAGAGAGAGAGAGAGAGAGAAAGAAAGACAGAGAGACAGAGAGAGAGAGAAAGACAGAGAGAGAGAGTGAGTCAGAGAGGGAGAGGGGTGACAGAGAGAGAGAGAGTCAGACAATGAGAGAGACAGAGAGAGAGACAGAGAGAGAGAGAGAGAATGAGAGAGAGAGAGACAGACAGAGAGTTAGAGAGAGACAGACAGACAGACAGACAGAGAGAGAGAGAGCATCACGACTCTTAATATTCCCCGATTAGCCATACGATCATACATTAATACAATTATATACGACTTTATAAACTAAGAAACAGTTTAATGACCCAAACACCTTAAATTGTTTCAGCAGCACTGAGCTGTATAAGAATTTTATTATTTCACTAAGTGCTTAACTAGCTAATTTTAATATCATGCTAGCTTTTGTGTGATTTCAGTATCGGGGTCTCCATCACTTTTCCCTGATATATCACTGAGCAACAAAAAATGTTAAAATATAATGTAATGTTACTATGGAAACTAACATCTGATAATCGCCAAGGTCAGTTATGTTAGTTAACCAGCTATACGGTTAGCAAAAGATATTATCCTCTAATAATTTGTAGAATGGATGTGATTGGTTAGAATACATTGTGACATCACAAACTTCATGTTCATATGTAGCCCCACCCTAAATATGTATAAAAATATGGTTAACATTGTTGTTTAAATTGTTAAACTGTTAACAAATTAAATAAGTAATTTTATTAAAGTTCAGAATTTTTTTAATCCCATGTGAAAATACAAACACGTGCATTACATTTACCTCACATGATTCTTTTATATGATTCATTTACCTCACATGATCCTTCCATATGATTCATTTACCTCAGATGATTCTTCCACATGATTCGTTTACCTCACATGATTCTTTTATATGATTCATTTACCTCACATGATCCTTCCATATGATTCATTTATCTTACACAATTCTTCCATATGATTCATTTACCTCACATGATCCTTCCATATGATTCATTTACCTCACACGATATTTCTATATGATTTACCTCATGTGTGATTCATTTTTTGTAAGTGATTCTTTTATTCCTTTATATTCGCTTAATTTCATACGTTTCTTTTTTTGTGAGTCCATTTCACATTAATTAAAATGATGAATAAATTAAAATATTATGAAATGGGATCATATATCACACATACAATCACATGTGATGAGGAAGTGATGTTTGTGTAATTTGTTGTGTTGAGTAGACAGACCATAGCTCAGCAGGAAACACTACAGAAGATTAAAGTTAAATTAGCAAGCATGGTCATGTATCTCATTAGCTGTGTGCTAACGCTAATGCTAACACCACAGCTCAGACACTAGCCCTGGCCATGAGGGAATTCTCTGAACACAGATTAGTCAGATCTATCACATCACATCAAAACATCCAAACACGTCGCCTCTCGGTTCAGCTCACCATTACTTCAGCCGCAGCACTTCAGCTGAATCACGCTCATTCTCAAATCCTCAGGCACCAGGAACTCTGAAGAGCTGTTAAAGTGGAATAAAAACAAACTGCATCATTAACATTCACTTCACAGAATAAGAGAAAAGAAAGATAAGAGTTCACAACGCTGTTTTACCTCACGGCTAATCATCCAATCTGAGGATATGAAGCTAACAGACACCTAGCATAGATGAAATCTTCTATCATATAAAGTATTAACTCCAGTCCTGACAGGAAAATCACACTATATTTAATCATCTGTGGAAAAAAAGGAATCATGTGAAGAGTCACATGTGAAAAAGAACTTCACCACGTGAAAAGAAGTGAAGCAGACCTGAAAATAAAGGATGTGTGCATGAAAGTAACGTGTGTAACATGAAAACAAATCGCAGGTGTGAATAAATGACTTAGAGCTGAAAATGAATGAATCATGTAAATAGAAATGAATCATGTCAAAATATATGAATCAAATTAAAATAGGTAAATGGTGAGTTATCTGATGCATGTCTATCGATGTCCAGCTACATTTCCCAGAATACAAACATAGCCGCCGTGGATCCCAGCAGCTAGTCATCTCTCACCCTTATCGTTTCTGTACGGGATTATAGCTTTATTTCAGTGATTATTAGTGTAAACTGTGTAGATCAGACTTAAACATATTTGGTTTGATTAGTTTCCAGCACAGTGTCCTCCGTCCCTCCATCTCTCATCTGTCTCACAGCAGAAGCTGAGTTTCCCGAGAGCTGCTCCATCCCGCTGAGTGAATTTTAGAGGAAACAAAGCCAGTAAACATCATCTCTGGGCAAAGAATCCACATGAAATCCCGCCGAGATGCTAACAGCCGTGTATCGGATTCCAGAACTGCTGGTGCGCGCTGATGTGTTTCACCACACCGAGCATCTTCTGTGTGTTTAAATAAACTCCTCGGCTGAAAAGTCGCCATATTGAACGCAGACTCCAGCACACAGACTGAAGTACCACCCAAAAATTACACAAGACCTTGTAAATAGTTCAAATATGCTTCAGTGACAAACCTGTATAAGCACTGAGTGGGCGCGGTCAAAAACCATAGAAAGAAAATGGGTGTTTTTGACTCTATATGTAAGAATAGAAAAGTATTTTAGTGGGTGGGGTTAGAGGACCATAGATGTCTTGGTGGGCATGCCTTTTGATGTATATGCAAACTAGTAGCAGCTAATTTGCAATTAGGCATGAAGAGGCATGACAAATAGGGCATAAGTTTTAGTGGGTGGGGCTTGAAGGCCATACATGGTTATATGGGTGTTTCCTCATGACATAAGTGCAGCAGTGAATGAGTATGGTTTAACGCCACTGACTGGAATGTGGGCGTGGCTTCAGGTTAATACATGCCCATATGAGCGTGGTTTAGAGCCCATAAATAGAAATGATAGAAATAGAAACACTTAAAGGCCACAAATGGGAATGTGGGTGTGTCACTGGGTCCATAAATGGGAAAGTGGGTGGGGTGTGTTATTGGAGCCATATACACTACTCACAAAAAGTTAAGGATATTCAGATTTCGGGTGAAATTTCAGGATGCACCTAAAATGCACTATAACCTTTCCAGGTGAACTTAATTTGACCTTCTCTACCCTTCTGAATGCACATGTCCAACTGTTCAGTGTTTCAGTACTTTCTGCAGAACTTGCTGTTCTCTAACAAGGTGCTTAACGGCAAAATTCACAACTGGTGTTTGATCCATGATTCGACCAATACATTTTCTGGTTCAATTAGAATTGGTATTTAAACAGTCCTCTTCATCATGCTGTTCACATTTTGACATCATGAGACCAAGACCACACCTAACAACTGATCAACAGAACCTCACCATTGTGAGGCTTCAAACAGGATGTTCTCAGAGGGAAGTGGCCACTGAGCTTAGAGTGTCACAGAGTGTCATCAGCAGGTTGGGACAGAGATACAGAGAGACTGGAAGAGTCACAGAAAGGCATAGAAGTGGACGTCCTTTGGCCACATCCCACGTTGATGACCGCTTCATTATGAACAGTGCCCTGAGGAACCGGATGATGAATGCCACTCAACTCCAGGCACATTTAAGGGAGGTGAGAGGAACCCAAGTGTCACGTCAGACCATTCGAAACGGTTTACATCAGCATGGTCTGCATGCTAGACGACCTGCAAGGGTACCTGACCACACCACCAGGCACAGGCGTCGGGCCAGGGAGCATTTACACTGGACGAGGGACCGGTGGGCCTCAGTGCTGTTCTCTGATGAAAGTCGATTCACATTGAGCAGAAATGATGGCCACCAACGATGTTGGAGACGTCAAGGAGAGCGCTATGCATCAGCCACTGTTGTGGTGGTGTTACAGTCTGGGCAGGTGTGTCCACTCAATACAGAACTGACCTACATCTTGTGAATGGTACAGTGACATCACCCCAGAACCTCAATGACCTGAGGGCCGCCCTTCAAGAAGAGTGGAATGCCATGCCTCAGCAGACAATAAGTTGACTCGTGAACAGCATGAGACGTCGTGGTCAAGCTGTAATTGATGGTCAAGGGCACATGACAGATTATTGAGACATTGAGATTTTTTGTTGTGGTATACCCACCACTGTTGTTGGATTTTGTTTCAGTAAATTGTTTGAGATGAGGAAATCACCATTGCAGCTTCTACTTAAATGCCCTACTTTCATGATATAATATCACTGTAGTGTGAACTTTTTACATTTTCCATAAATTTCACCCAAAAGCCAAATATCCTTAACTTGTGAGTAGTGTATATAGATGAGTGTGACATGAAAGCCACAACTGGACATGAGGGTGGGTTTTTGAGTTCATATACACAAATGCAAACATTTTACTTTATATTATGAAAAGTGGGCGTGTCACCAAATAGAAATGAGAGAAACTCTAACTGTAAAAGTGGGCATGGCTTTGAGGTAATGCATGGAAATGAGAGTGCCACCTAGTGGTTTGTGGCCTGAAGGAGGTGTACAAGTCTTAGAATATATACTGTATGTATCTATATGAGGCAGTGGGAGTGGCTCTGAGTGTATTTTTCCTAATTTTTTTTTGTTTTTGTCTTTTATGTTTAGAGAGGTTTTTTCTGTGCTTTTTATCTTCTGTTCTCTTTTGCATTTCCTAAAATAAATGAAATGTTGTTTTTTTCCCCCTCGATTTTCCTCAGGTTAGTGTGTAGTATAAGCTTTCACTACACCCTCAGCCTCCTGCTGTGTGTGTGTGTGTTTGTAGCTCTTCCTCTTTGTCTCCAGAGTCGCAATTATGACTTAATGCTCTCTAATTGTTTTCATTGCGAGTCAACACGTCGTCCTTTAACAGAGTGAGTCCTCGTCCTGTGCTCTCAGCTCATTTGCATAAATCTGCCTTTTTTTTTTTACATTTATACTCCATTAACATATTTTACATGAATAGTTAAAAGGGCTCACAGGAGCTATGCTAATAGGCCAGGCTCATTTGCATGTGTGTGTGTGTGGGTTGTGTTTAAATTAAACGCGAGGTGAGAACATCACTTCCACATCAAAAGCACAATTTTATGCAAAAACGGCTCCAGATCTGAAGTTCACTCAGTTTTAAGGGAATTTGTTAAGCTGTAAAATATTCCGAATGAATTCTTTCGGCGTGGATTGTTATAGACAATATAACCACCTTTTCCCCCTGTTCACTACCTAGTGCACTCTTTTATTCAAACGTATGAAATATTCATTAACTTCCCACAATGCAATGCAATGCGAGTCCAAATAATGGTGATGGTTATCTGCCCTATATAGTGAATAGAGCGTCTGAATCGAGACACACCCAATATTCTATTTCCTATATAGATTTATACGGAATAAGGTATAGTGTGTATGGATTGGGACACTGATGATGTGCCCTATATAGTGAATAGTGAACATGGTGTGTGGATTAGGACACACCCACAGTAATTAGGACAGTAACAGTTCTGATTTAGTTTGAAAGTGCAGCAGTGTGGAAATAAATAAAGGTAAAAGATTTAATTCCTCATGGGATCGTTGTTCCTCAGTGTATTTATATCTAAGAGACAAAAAATATAGTTTGATTTATTCCAAATGATATTCCCAAGACTTTCCCTTTCTACAGTCTCCTCAATAACTCATCTTAAATGAAACACACACACACACACACACACACACACACCCTTATTTACTTTACAGTATAACCCAATTTTCCAGTCCAACAGCTTAACTAAAGCACATGCACTGATTAAGGCTCTTGTCTCTTTCTCAGTCAGTAAATACACACATCTTTAAAATTCAGTTATTCTGTGGGACAGAATTTTGTTGGAATATTTTCTTGAAATATAATTTGCATTGATTATAAAATACTACTCCTGACCTATGAAGCTCTGGAAAGTCTCGCACCACAAAACCTGAGCGAACTTTTATTTTTAATGATCCGTCATGCCTACTTCCATCAGAAGGTGCAGGCTATTTGTTGGTACCTGGAATAATGAGGACTACTGCACTTTTACACACAGATCTAGAATCTCAGTGTTTATAATGATTTATAATCCCAATCTCAGTGTTTATAATGATTTATAATCCCAATCTCAGTGTTTATAATGATTTATAATCCCAATCTCAGTGTTTATAATGATTTATAATCCCAATCTCAGTGTTTATAAGGATTTATAATCCCACTCTCTGGTGAGGTTCCAGATGAGGATGAGGTTCTCTTTTCAGTCTGGTTCCTCTCCAGGTTTCTTAGACAGTTTTTCATCACCACCATCACCTCTGACTCTCTGATTAGATAAATTAATTTAATTTATTTATTTGACATTTATAATTTACATTCTAAATTTGTAATAAACAAGTCAGAGGTGATTTCGGACGAATGTTTTAAAGCTACTTCAGCTAACTTCCACTAAAATCACTGACTGCAGCTTTAATTGTCCTGATCTCACCTTTAATGTTCCATTTAGACAGTGTTAGTGAATATCTTTCTAACTCACAGTAAAATGAGAGTGATAAATAAAGTCACATCTTCATTACTAAAACTTACAGGAAGTCAAATAAAAACACAACTGACCCAAACTACTACAGCTAAACAATAATTAACAATGCTATCGCTAACAAACATCAAACAATTAGAACTCCAGAGCCTGAGGCAGAACCCCAGAACTTCATCAGTTCATCTCCTGTGGAAGTCTGGGTAAATTTAAATCAGTATTGAATTAATAAAACTCAGCCTTCATGTCTTCATCCTTTATGTTACTCTGAAAACAACACACACACACACACATATAGAATCTCACACACAAACACACATATAGAATCTCACACACAAACACACATATAGAATCACACACACACACACACACATATAGAATCTCACACACAAACACACATATAGAATCTCACACACACAAACACACATATAGAATCTCACACAAACAAACACACATATAGAATCTCACACACAAACACACATATAGAATCACACACACACACACACACATATAGAATCTCACACACACAAACACACATATAGAGTCTCACACACACACACACACATAAAATCTCACACACACACACACACACATACAGAATCTCACACACAAACACACATATAGAATCTCACACACACACACACACGCATAGAATCTCACACACACACACACACACACACACACACACATATAGAATCTCACACAAACAAACACACATATAGAGTCTCACACACACACACACATACAGAATCTCACACACAAACACACATATAGAATCTCACACACACACACACACACATAGAATCTCACACACACACACACACACACACACACACATATAGAATCTCACACACACAAACACACATATAGAGTCTCACACACACACACACACACATATAGAATCTCACACACACACACACACACATATAGAATCTCACACACAAACACACATATAGAATCTCACACACACACACACACATATAGAATCTCACACACACACACACACATAGAATCTCACACACAAACACACATATAGAATCTCACACACACACATATAGAGTCTCACACACACACACACACATAGAATCTCACACACACACACACACACATATAGAATCTCACACACAAACACACATATAGAATCTCACACACACACACACACATATAGAATCTCACACACACACACACACATATAGAATCTCACACACACACACACACACACACATATAGAATCTCACACACACAAACACATATAGAATCTCACACACACACACACACACACATATAGAATCTCACACACACACACACACACATATAGAATCTCACACACACACACACACACATAGAATCTCACACACACAAACACACATATAGAGTCTCACACACACACACATATAGAATCTCACACACACACACACACACATATAGAATCTCACACACAAACACACATATAGAATCTCACACACACACACACACACACACATAGAATCTCACACACACAAACACACATATAGAATCTCACACACACAAACACACATATAGAATCTCACACACACACACACATATAGAATCTCACACACACACAAACACACATATAGAATCTCACACACACACACACACACACACACACACATAGAATCTCACACACACAAACACACATATAGAATCTCAAACACACACACACACACATATAGAATCTCACACACAAACACACATATAGAATCTCACACACACACACACACATATAGAATCTCACACACAAACACACATATAGAATCTCACACACACACACACACACACACATATAGAATCTCACACACACAAACACACATAGAGTCTCACACACACACACACACACACATATAGAATCTCACACACACAAACACACATAGAATCTCACACAAACACACACATATAGAATCTCACACACACACACACACACATATAGAATCTCACACACACACACATATAGAATCTCACACACACACACATATAGAATCTCACACACACACACATATAGAATCTCACACACACACACACACACACATATAGAATCTCACACACACACACATATAGAATCTCACACACACACACATATAGAATCTCACACACACACACACACACACACACATAGAATCTCACACACACACACACACACACATAGAATCTCACACACACACACACACATATAGAATCTCACACACACACACACATATAGAATCTCACACACACACACACACACACACACATAGAATCTCACACACACACACACATATAGAATCTCACACACACACACACACACATATAGGATCTCACACACACACACATATAGAATCTCACACACACACACACACATATAGAATCTCACACACACACATAGAATCTCACACACACACACACACACACACACATATAGAATCTCACACACACACACACACACATATAGAATCTCACACACACACATATAGAATCTCACACACACACACACACACACACACACATAGAATCTCACACACACACACACACACATATAGAATCTCACACACACACACACACATATATAGAATCTCACACACACACACATAGAATCTCACACACACACACACACACACACACACACATATAGAATCTCTCACACACACACACACACACACACACACATAGAATCTCACACACACACACACACATAGAATCACACACACACACACACATAGAATCTCACACACACACACACACATATATAGAATCTCACACACACACACACACACACATAGAATCTCACACACACACACACACACACATATAGAATCACACACACACACACACACACACACACACATAGAATCTCACACACACACACACACATATAGAATCTCACACACACACACACACACATATAGAATCTCACACACACACACACACATATAGAATCTCACACACACACACACACACACACACACACATAGAATCTCACACACACACACACACATATAGAATCTCACACACACACACACACACACACACACACATAGAATCTCACACACACACACATATAGAATCTCACACACACACACACATATAGAATCTCACACACACACACACATATAGAATCTCACACACACACACACACATATAGAATCTCACACACACACACACACACACACACACACATATAGAATCTCACACACACACACACACACACACATATAGAATCTCACACACACACACACACACACACACATATAGAATCTCACACACACACACACACACACACACACATATAGAATCTCACACACACACACACACACACATAGAATCTCACACACACACACACACATAGAATCTCACACACACACACATAGAATCTCTCTCACACACACACACACACATATAGAATCTCACACACACACACACAAACACACACACATAGAATCTCACACACACACACACACACACACACACAAATATAGAATCTCACACACACACACACACATATAGAATCTCTCACACACACACACATAGAATCTCACACACACACACACACACACACACAAATATAGAATCTCACACACACACACACACATATAGAATCTCACACACACACACACACACACATATAGAATCTCTCACACACACACACACACATATAGAATCTCACACACACACACACACATATAGAATCTCACACACACACACACACATATAGAATCACACACACACACACACACACACACATATAGAATCTCACACACACACACACACACACATATAGAATCTCACACACACACACACACATAGAATCTCACACACACACACACACACACATATAGAATCTCACACACACACACACATAGAATCTCACACACACACACACACACAAATATAGAATCTCACACACACACACACACATATAGAATCTCACACACACACACACACACACACACATATAGAATCTCTCACACACACACACACACACATATAGAATCTCACACACACACACACACACATATAGAATCTCACACACACACACACACATATAGAATCTCACACACACACACACAAACACACACACATAGAATCTCACACACACACACATATAGAATCTCACACACACACACATATAGAATCTCTCACACACACACACATAGAATCTCACACACACACACACACACACACACAAATATAGAATCTCACACACACACACATATAGAATCTCACACACACACACACACACATATAGAATCTCTCACACACACACACACACACACACACATATAGAATCTCACACACACACACACACACATATAGAATCTCACACACACACACACAAACACACACACATAGAATCTCACACACACACACATATAGAATCTCACACACACACACACACACACATATAGAATCTCACACACACACACACATATAGAATCTCACACACACACACACACATATAGAATCTCACACACACACACACATATAGAATCTCACACACACACACACACACACATATAGAATCTCACACACACACACACATATAGAATCTCACACACACACACACACACATATAGAATCTCACACACACACACACATATAGAATCTCACACACACACACACACACACACACACATATAGAATCTCACACACACACACACATATAGAATCTCACACACACACACACACACACACAGAATCTCTCACACACACACACACACACAGAATCTCACACACACACACACACACACACATAGAATCTCTCACACACACACACAGAATCTCACACACACACACACATATAGAATCTCTCACACACACACACACATATAGAATCTCACACACACACACACACACACACAGAATCTCACACACACACACACACACATAGAATCTCACACACACACACACACACACACAATCTCACACACACACACACACACACTCACACACAATCTCACACACACACACATACACACACACATAGAATCTCACACACACACACACACACAGAATCACACACACACATATAGAATCTCACACACACACACACACACACAATCACACACACACATATAGAATCTCACACACACACACACACAGAATCACACACACACACACACACATTCAGCAATTTTTCTTCATTTCTCTCCTGGTGAGACGACGTGTCAGGGAATGAGGGTTGTTGTTTTTGTTTTTTCACATCTTTGTTTTTCTTCATATCATGTCATCAGCAGCTCAGAGAACACACCTGAAAATAATCTGAAACATATTTTTCCTTTCTTTCTAAAAATAGCAGTACTGTGTGACACGGTGAACATCTCCAGCTCTGTTAGCTAGAGTTAGCGTGTCTGCTGTGTGTTTAGGATTCATCCTCAGGTGAGCAGATAAACCAGTGAGTGAGGATAAACAAATAAACCTCACAAACATCTTCAGCGCTGAAATTTCCTCTACATGAGAATTCACCTCAGGGATTTATAAACCTTTTGGGAAATGGACGTGTGGAAGTGTAACAAATGTGTCCATGGAGTACTGACCAGTCCAGTAGGAAGTGTTGTTTTGTAGGAGAATAATCCATGCAGAACTGTTCATACAAAATATTAACACAAAAAATATTAACACAAAAAATATTAACACAAAAAATATTAACACACGAAATCTCTGAACACAGACAATTCAGAATCAATTCCTTTGAGTGTTGTTTCAGCATCTGTTTTGAGATTGTTCGGCTGTGTGTGTGTGTGTGTGTGTGTGTGTGTGTGTGTGCGCGCGCACGTGTGTGTGTGTGTGTGTGTGCAATACATTTTGGGAAACCTGCTTGTGAGAACAAGAGGATGTGTCTAGACAAGAAACATATTACAGAAGTTCCTAATATAGCGAATCAACACGGTGTTGAGCATAATTGAGTTTTCTTCCTGCGCCTATTACACACACACACACACACACACACACACATGACTTGGCCTAAACAGGCATCTTAATTGAAATTAAAATGTAAAAACATAAATCATGTTGGTCTGGATGTAATTGAAAGGCGAGTGAATTTTTAATGAATGTTGGAGGCCGTGCTGCGAATCAGGACATGTCAGAGTGATGTATACACACACACACACACACACACACATACACACACACACACACTTTCTACACTTTCTTTCCATGCTGAAACATGAAATTAACGGATTTCACTCACGGCAGGAGACTGATGTGAAAATTCAACAAACATGAAGAAATGAAGTGAGAGAAAAAATGTGTGGTGTGTAATCACAGAGGTTTAGAACATCGAGATGATACACACACACACACACACACACACACAGTCACTACATTTACACACGTTCTAATAATCAGACTGAAAGCTCAGTCTCAGTCTCTCGAGGTGAATTAATAGCAGTTTTCTCCACAGAGTTCTGGA
>NC_080736.1:757500-767500 GCF_019097595.1 Hemibagrus wyckioides | reverse complement strand
TTTCAGATCAAAATGAAAGTAAAAAAATAATAAGACTGTTTAATATCAGCATGAAAACACACTTCTGATCAAACGAGGCGTCTTTACTGAAAGAAAATAAAATGTGTTTTCTCTCCATATGAACACGATTTCATTAAACCCTCACACAGAAGACCAGACTCTTATAGTCCACATTCCTGCTGAAAAAATAAAAATAAAAACCTGTTTTACATTTCTGTAGCAGAAATGTGACTCTCTTTCTCCTGCATGTGTGTATGTGTGTGTATGTGTGTGTATGTGTGTGTGTGTATGTGTGTGTGTTCTTCCCTGATGGAGTTTGGAGTTTGTAAAGTGCTGACTGAAGCAGAATCCGGAGATTTTTATAAACATGGAGTAGAAGAACATTTTTTACATTTTAGGACACGGTGAAGAAGATGAGCATGAAACGCAGTGTGTCTTCACTTTGTTCCATTAAAGCACACACACACATACACACACACACACACACACACGTGAATAATGCATGTTTGTGGTTTTATTAAGTGAGCAAGTGAGTGTAAATGCAGTTGTGTCGCTGCACCACAGCTTCACCTCACACTCCGGCCTTCAGAGACTCATCACTGAATCCCCCGATGGGCTCGAGTGTGTGTGTGTGTGTTCATGGCCTGAGAGTGTGTTCAGGGTGACGTTATTAAATATTTCAGTGTTTTTGCGCTTTGTCACAGCGAGCACTCACAGCCACGACACTTTCTTCAATATAAAAGTCCTTTATGATGAAGAAGTCTAAATATTTTATAACAAACTCAAACTTGCCAATAAGTTTCCAATAAAGCCACTGAGGGGAGCGGGGGGGCTCTTTATTTTTTATTTATTTATGTATTTATATTTTATTTTGTGAAAACTCTCCAGAGAAAAAAATCACAACTTTAAAAATAATTAAATAAATTTATCCTTTAATAATATCAGGAACACTGCATTTTACTGTCTGTCCCATGAAAGTGAGAGTAACAGTGAGAGTGACAGTGAGAGTAACAGTGAGAGTGAGAGTAACAGTGAGAGTAACAGTGAGAGTAACAGTGAGAGTGAGAGTAACAGTGAGAGTGAGAGTAACAGTGAGAGTAACAGTGAGAGTGAGAGTAACAGTGAGAGTGAGAGTAACAGTGAGAGTAACAGTGAGAGTAACAGTGAGAGTGAGAGTAACAGTGAGACTGACAGTGAGAGTAACAGTGAGAGTAACAGTGAGAGTGAGAGTAACAGTGAGAGTAACAGTGAGAGTGAGAGTAACAGTGAGAGTAACAGTGAGAGTAACAGTGAGAGTGACAGTGAGAGTAACAGTGAGAGTAACAGTGAGAGTGAGAGTAACAGTGAGAGTAACAGTGAGAGTAACAGTGAGAGTGAGAGTAACAGTGAGAGTAACAGTGAGAGTGAGAGTAACAGTGAGAATGAGAGTAACAGTGAGAGTAACAGTGAGAGTAACAGTGAGAGTAACAGTGAGAGTGAGAGTAACAGTGAGAGTAACAGTGAGAGTGACGGTGAGAGTAACAGTGAGAGTAACAGTGAGAGTGAGAGTAACAGTGAGAGTAACAGTGAGAGTAACAGTGAGAGTGAGAGTAACAGTGAGAGTAACAGTGAGAGTGAGAGTAACAGTGAGAGTGAGAGTAACAGTGAGAGTAACAGTGAGAGTAACAGTGAGAGTAACAGTGAGAGTGAGAGTAACAGTGAGAGTAACAGTGAGAGTGAGAGTAACAGTGAGAGTAACAGTGAGAGTGAGAGTGAGAGTAACAGTGAGAGTGAGAGTAACAGTGAGAGTAACAGTGAGAGTAACAGTGAGAGTAACAGTGAGAGTAACAGTGAGAGTGAGAGTAACAGTGAGAGTGAGAGTAACAGTGAGAGTAACAGTGAGAGTAACAGTGAGAGTGAGAGTAACAGTGAGAGTAACAGTGAGAGTAACAGTGAGAGTGAGAGTAACAGTGAGAGTAACAGTGAGAGTAACAGTGAGAGTGAGAGTAACAGTGAGAGTAACAGTGAGAGTAACAGTGAGAGTGACAGTGAGAGTGAGAGTAACAGTGAGAGTGACAGTGAGAGTGAGAGTAACAGTGAGAGTGACAGTGAGAGTAACAGTGAGAGTGAGAGTGAGAGTAACAGTGAGAGTAACAGTGAGAGTAACAGTGAGAGTGAGAGTAACAGTGAGAGTAACAGTGAGAGTAACAGTGAGAGTGAGAGTAACAGTGAGAGTAACAGTGAGAGTAACAGTGAGAGTAACAGTGAGAGTGAGAGTAACAGTGAGAGTAACAGTGAGAGTAACAGTGAGAGTAACAGTGAGAGTGAGAGTAACAGTGAGAGTAACAGTGAGAGTAACAGTGAGAGTAACAGTGAGAGTGAGAGTAACAGTGAGAGTAACAGTGAGAGTAACAGTGAGAGTGAGAGTAACAGTGAGAGTAACAGTGAGAGTGAGAGTAACAGTGAGAGTGAGAGTAACAGTGAGAGTAACAGTGAGAGTAACAGTGAGAGTGAGAGTAACAGTGAGAGTGAGAGTAACAGTGAGACTGAGAGTAACAGTGAGAGTAACAGTGAGAGTAACAGTGAGAGTGAGAGTGAGAGTAACAGTGAGAGTGAGAGTGAGAGTAACAGTGAGAGTGAGAGTAACAGTGAGAGTAACAGTGAGAGTGACAGTGAGAGTAACAGTGAGAGTAACAGTGAGAGTAACAGTGAGAGTGAGAGTAACAGTGAGAGTAACAGTGAGAGTAACAGTGAGAGTGAGAGTGAGAGTAACAGTGAGAGTAACAGTGAGAGTAACAGTGAGAGTGAGAGTAACAGTGAGAGTAACAGTGAGAGTAACAGTGAGAGTAACAGTGAGAGTGAGAGTAACAGTGAGAGTAACAGTGAGAGTGAGAGTGAGAGTAACAGTGAGAGTGAGAGTAACAGTGAGAGTGACAGTGAGAGTGAGAGTAACAGTGAGAGTAACAGTGAGAGTGAGAGTAACAGTGAGAGTAACAGTGAGAGTAACAGTGAGAGTGAGAGTAACAGTGAGAGTAACAGTGAGAGTAACAGTGAGAGTGAGAGTGAGAGTGAGAGTAACAGTGAGAGTAACAGTGAGAGTAACAGTGAGAGTGAGAGTAACAGTGAGAGTAACAGTGAGAGTGAGAGTAACAGTGAGAGTAACAGTGAGAGTAACAGTGAGAGTGAGAGTAACAGTGAGAGTGAGAGTAACAGTGAGAGTAACAGTGAGAGTAACAGTGAGAGTGAGAGTAACAGTGAGAGTGAGAGTAACAGTGAGAGTAACAGTGAGAGTAACAGTGAGAGTAACAGTGAGAGTAACAGTGAGAGTGAGAGTAACAGTGAGAGTGAGAGTAACAGTGAGAGTAACAGTGAGAGTGAGAGTAACAGTGAGAGTAACAGTGGGGTAACAGTAACAGTGAGAGTGTGGGAGTAACAGTGAGAGTGAGGTAGCAGTGGGAGTAACAGTGAGAGTAACGGTGAGGTGGGAGTAACAGTGAGAGTAACAGTGAGAGTGGGAGAGTGGGAGTAACGAGTGAGAGTGACAGTGAGAGTAACAGTGAGAGTAACAGTGAGAGTGAGAGTAACAGTGAGAGTAACAGTGAGAGTAACAGTGAGAGTGAGAGTAACAGTGAGAGTAACAGTGAGAGTGAGAGTAACAGTGAGAGTAACAGTGAGAGTAACAGTGAGAGTGAGAGTAACAGTGAGAGTAACAGTGAGAGTAACAGTGAGAGTAACAGTGAGAGTAACAGTGAGAGTGAGAGTAACAGTGAGAGTAACAGTGAGAGTAACAGTGAGAGTAACAGTGAGAGTAACAGTGAGAGTGAGAGTAACAGTGAGAGTGAGAGTAACAGTGAGAGTAACAGTGAGAGTGAGAGTGAGAGTGAGAGTGACAGTGAGAGTAACAGTGAGAGTAACAGTGAGAGTGAGAGTAACAGTGAGAGTAACAGTGAGAGTAACAGTGAGAGTGAGAGTAACAGTGAGAGTAACAGTGAGAGTAACAGTGAGAGTGAGAGTAACAGTGAGAGTAACAGTGAGAGTAACAGTGAGAGTAACAGTGAGAGTAACAGTGAGAGTGAGAGTAACAGTGAGAGTGAGAGTAACAGTGAGAGTAACAGTGAGAGTAACAGTGAGAGTAACAGTGAGAGTGAGAGTAACAGTGAGAGTAACAGTGAGAGTGAGAGTGAGAGTAACAGTGAGAGTAACAGTGAGAGTGAGAGTAACAGTGAGAGTAACAGTGAGAGTAACAGTGAGAGTGAGAGTAACAGTGAGAGTAACAGTGAGAGTGAGAGTAACAGTGAGAGTAACAGTGAGAGTAACAGTGAGAGTGAGAGTGAGAGTGAGAGTAACAGTGAGAGTAACAGTGAGAGTAACAGTGAGAGTAACAGTGAGAGTGAGAGTAACAGTGAGAGTAACAGTGAGAGTGAGAGTAACAGTGAGAGTAACAGTGAGAGTGAGAGTAACAGTGAGAGTGAGAGTAACAGTGAGAGTGAGAGTGAGAGTAACAGTGAGAGTGAGAGTAACAGTGAGAGTAACAGTGAGAGTAACAGTGAGAGTGAGAGTGAGAGTGAGAGTAACAGTGAGAGTGAGAGTAACAGTGAGAGTAAACAGTGAGGAGTAACAGTAGAGAGAGTGAGAGTAACAGTGAGAGAGTAACAGTGAGAGTAACAGTGAGAGTAACAGTGAGAGTAACAGTGAGAGTAACAGTGAGAGAGTAACAGTGAGAGTAACAGTGAGAGTAACAGTGAGAGAGTAACAGTGAGAGTAACAGTGAGAGTAACAGTGAGAGTAACAGTGAGAGAGTAACAGTGAGAGTAACAGTGAGAGTAACAGTGAGAGTAACAGTGAGAATGAGAGTAACAGTGAGAGTAACAGTGAGAGTGAGAGTAACAGTGAGAGTGAGAGTAACAGTGAGAGTAACAGTGAGAATGAGAGTAACAGTGAGAGTAACAGTGAGAGTAACAGTGAGAGTAACAGTGAGAGTAACAGTGAGAATGAGAGTAACAGTGAGAGTAACAGTGAGAGTGAGAGTAACAGTGAGAGTAACAGTGAGAGTGAGAGTAACAGTGAGAGTAACAGTGAGAGTGAGAGTAACAGTGAGAGTAACAGTGAGAGTAACAGTGAGAGTGAGAGTAACAGTGAGAGTAACAGTGAGAGTAACAGTGAGAGTGAGAGTAACAGTGAGAGTAACAGTGAGAGTAACAGTGAGAGTAACAGTGAGAGTGAGAGTAACAGTGAGAGTGAGAGTAACAGTGAGAGTAACAGTGAGAGTAACAGTGAGAGTAACAGTGAGAGTGAGAGCAACAGTGAGAGTAACAGTGAGAGTAACAGTGAGAGTAACAGTGAGAGTGAGAGTGAGAGTAACAGTGAGAGTAACAGTGAGAGTAACAGTGAGAGTGAGAGTAACAGTGAGAGTAACAGTGAGAGTAACAGTGAGAGTAACAGTGAGAGTGACAGTGAGAGTAACAGTGAGAGTAACAGTGAGAGTAACAGTGAGAGTAACAGTGAGAGTGAGAGTAACAGTGAGAGTAACAGTGAGAGTAACAGTGAGAGTAACAGTGAGAGTGAGAGTAACAGTGAGAGTAACAGTGAGAGTAACAGTGAGAGTGAGAGTAACAGTGAGAGTAACAGTGAGAGTAACAGTGAGAGTAACAGTGAGAGTAACAGTGAGAGTAACAGTGAGAGTAACAGTGAGAGTAACAGTGAGAGAGTAACGTGTTACAGAGCTGTAGCTGGAGGTCTGAAGGTGATGATGTCACAGAGACTCAGTCTGAAGTGACTCTATATCAGACTCAGAGCGACTCTCATCATCTGATTGGCTAACAAGCTCTGATCTGCGGTGAGACTCCGCCTCCTCTTCCTCTCCCTCTTTGCACTGCTCAATTAACACTTTCTGTGTGTGTGTGTGTGTGTGTGTGTGTGTATCTTATCCTATTAAAGCCCTACTGCTCTCCAACCCTCATCTGTCCTCCACCAAACACCCAATCTCTCTCCTCCCTCTCATTCTCTTTCCCTCATTCTTTCATTTTCTCTCTCTCTCTCTCTCTCTCTCTCTCTCTCTCTCTCCCTCCCCCTCTCTCCCTCTCTCTCTCTCTCTCTGTCTCTCTCTCTCTCTCCCTCCCTCTCTCTCCCTCTCTCTCTCTCTCTCTCTCTCCCTCTCTCTCTCTCTAAAAGCCGTTATCTTCTCCTGAAGCTCTCTGTCTCAGTGAGGTGGTTATTTCAGTGTGTGTGAAGCTGTTAGCGACCTCAATCACCACCTCACCTCTCCTTCTGACACACACACACACACACACACACACACACACACAGGGAGAGAGAGTAATTTACCTGTCCTGTGTCCTGTCAGATTTTTTTTTCTATTTCTTCTCTCTGTATCTCTGGACAGCAGCAGAATGGATCGTCACATAACCTGAGAAGAGAAGAGACGTGTTAAAAAGTCCTGAGAAAAAAATCATTATCATTTTATTACATTTTGGTCATCATTAAATCACTGTGTGTGTGTTTGTGTGTGTGTGTGTGTAATTATTAAAGAAAATGAAAGAATTGAATCTTACAATAAGAAAACATCACACACACACACACACACCTTTTCTCCAGGTTTGGACCGGACCTGTAAGTGAACCCCTCAGTGGTCAAACCTGCAATCCTGCTGCTGGACCACCAGGAGACCAAAAAAATAAACATGAAATAAACATGATTAAATATTTTACCAATAAAAAGATGCAAAAATATTTTAAAAACAATTACTTTAAAAAAACAAAACAAATTTAGGGTAAAATCATTTTAAAAACTTAAAACAGATGAAATGAAAAGAAACAATTGGAGTATAAGGATAAATAAATAAATAATAATAAATAAATAAATAAATAAATAAATAAATAAATAAACAAACAAATATGATGAATAATGCAATGCAACATTAATGAACATGTAAAGAGAAAGAATAAAATAATGAAGGAATAAAAATGAAGTGAAGTGTGAGCAGCAGGACGAGTGTTCAAATCGGAGGAAGGAAGTGGAGCGTCTCACTGTCCAGTCTGCTGGTGCTTTTATTATTGTTGTAAAAACACTCGCTACAAATCACAGCTTTTACACACACACACACACAGCTGCTTTATTGAGTTTAGATGGTTAGTTTATATTGTTCATTATTCTTCCTCATAAAGCTCACAGGAGAATCTACAGCCGCCTCCACGACAGACATCAGGTCCAATACACTACACTCAGATCGGACCGGACCAGACCGGACTGGCCACCACCAAGGGTGTAAAAGATGACTGCTGTCAATAGTGTGTGTGTGTGTGTGTGGTCATATCCCAAATCACATAGTTATGTACTTGAGAGTGTTTAAGTGTCCATAACTGTCACTGTCAGAGGGAGAAATATGAAGAAAACCTCAAACATAAATCTCTCTTTATTCACTTTTATAGACGAGCGACTGAATTCACCACAGAGGAAATGAAGCACGCTATCTGTACCTTCCCAGCATGCACCACAGGACAGGAAGGGGTGGGGCTCGGTGACAGCCATGGGTGACAGTGATGAACTGAGCTGAACATTAGAATAAAAACACAGAGATTTATTCAGCACGCTAACCGCGGCTAATCTCAGCTAGCTTTATTATTCATATGTTAAAAAAATAGATCCTCAAGTACAAAGAGTTTGTGTTTTTTTTGTTTGTTTTTTTTTTACAAACGTCTCATCTACATAATGTTTAAATCTCAATTCTATTTGTAGTTTCTGTTTTTTATAATAATACAGAACATATTTAATGAATTTAATTAAATTAAATAACTAAATGGTTCAAAATCTAAAATCAACTAATTGAAAAAATGAACAAAATAAAAAAATCTGTTTTTAAAAAAGTTTTTAAAAGTGAAATTAATTAAAAGATTGAAAAAAAGGCATATATACCAGCAATGAGGAGAAGCGAAAGATAAAAATAAAACAAATTTATTAAAATTAAAAGAATTAAAGAAAAGAATAACTTTACCTAAAAATAACACGAATAGATTTACAGTTTAAAAGTCATTTCTGATCAATAAGGTGATGTTCAGGTGATGTTCAGGTGATGTTCAGGTGATACTCAGGTGATGTTCAGGTGATGTTCAGGTGATGTTCAGGTGATACTCAGGTGATGTTCAGGTGATGTTCAGGTGATGTTCAGGTGATGTTCAGGTGATACTCAGGTGATGTTCAGGTGATGTTCAGGTGATACTCAGGTGATACTCAGGTGATGTTCAGGTGATACTCAGGTGATGTTCAGGCGAAGTTCAGGTGATGTTCAGGTGATACTCAGGCGAAGTTCAGGTGATACTCAGGTGATGTTCAGGTGATACTCAGGTGATGTTCAGGTGATACTCAGGTGATGTTCAGGTGATACTCAGGTGATACTCAGGTGATGTTCAGGTGATGTTCAGGTGATACTCAGGCGAAGTTCAGGTGATACTCAGGTGATACTCAGGTGATGTTCAGGTGATACTCAGGTGATACTCAGGTGATACTCAGGTGATGTTCAGGTGATGTTCAGGTGATACTCAGGTGATACTCAGGCGAAGTTCAGGTGAAGTTCAGGTGATACTCAGGTGATACTCAGGTGATGTTCAGGTGATACTCAGGTGATACTCAGGTGATGTTCAGGTGATACTCAGGCGAAGTTCTGGTGAAGTTCAGGTGATACTCAGGTGATACTCAGGTGATGTTCAGGTGATACTCAGGCGAAGTTCTGGTGATACTCAGGTGATGTTCAGGTGATACTCAGGTGATACTCAGGTGATGTTCAGGTGATA
Organism: Hemibagrus wyckioides; assembly: GCF_019097595.1. Taxonomy (NCBI): domain Eukaryota; kingdom Metazoa; phylum Chordata; class Actinopteri; order Siluriformes; family Bagridae; genus Hemibagrus; species Hemibagrus wyckioides. Next base: position 758,735 of record NC_080736.1, on the reverse strand, counting down.
CTCAGGTGATGTTCAGGTGATACTCAGGTGATGTTCAGGTGATACTCAGGTGATACTCAGGTGATGTTCAGGTGATACTCAGGTGATGTTCAGGTGATACTCAGGTGATACTCAGGCGAAGTTCAGGTGATACTCAGGCGAAGTTCTGGTGATACTCAGGTGATACTCAGGCGAAGTTCAGGTGATACTCAGGCGAAGTTCAGGTGATGTTCAGGTGATACTCAGGTGATAGGCGAAGTTCAGGTGATACTCAGGTGATACTCAGGCAAAGTTCAGGTGATGTTCAGGTGATACTCAGGCAAAGTTCAGGTGATACTCAGGCGAAGTTCTGGTGATACTCAGGTGATACTCAGGCGAAGTTCAGGTGATGTTCAGGTGATACTCAGGTGATACTCAGGCGAAGTTCAGGTGATACTCAGGTGATACTCAGGTGATACTCAGGCGAAGTTCAGGTGATACTCAGGTGATGTTCAGGTGATGTTCAGGTGATACTCAGGTGATGTTCAGGTGATGTTCAGGTGATGTTCAGGTGATACTCAGGTGATACTCAGGTGATACTCAGGTGATGTTCAGGTGATGTTCAGGTGATACTCAGGTGATGTTCAGGTGATACTCAGGTGATGTTCAGGTGATGTTCAGGTGATACTCAGGTGATACTCAGGTGATACTCAGGTGATACTCAGGTGATACTCAGGTGATGTTCAGGTGATGTTCAGGTGATACTCAGGTGATGTTCAGGTGATACTCAGGTGATACTCAGGCGAAGTTCAGGTGATACTCAGGTGATACGCAGGTGATGTTCAGGTGATACTCAGGTGATACTCAGGTGATGTTCAGGTGATAGGTGATACTCAGGCGAAGTTCAGGTGATACTCAGGTGATACTCAGGTGATGTTCAGGTGATAGGTGATACTCAGGCGAAGTTCAGGTGATGTTCAGGTGATACTCAGGTGATACTCAGGCGAAGTTCAGGTGATATTCAGGCGAAGTTCAGGTGATACTCAGGTGATGTTCAGATGATACTCAGGTGATACTCAGGTGATACTCAGGCGAAGTTCAGGTGATACTCAGGTGATGTTCAGGTGATGTTCAGGTGATACTCAGGTGATACTCAGGCGAAGTTCAGGTGATACTCAGGCGAAGTTCAGGTGATACTCAGGTGATACTCAGGCGAAGTTCAGGTGATACTCAGGTGATGTTCAGGTGATACTCAGGCAAAGTTCAGGTGATACTCA
>NC_080736.1:715000-745000 GCF_019097595.1 Hemibagrus wyckioides | reverse complement strand
ATATACACTATATTGCCAAAAGTATTCGCTCACCCATCCAAATAATCAGAATCAGGTGTTCCAATCACTTCCATGGCCACAGGTGTATAAAATCAAGCACCTAGGCATGCAGACTGTTTTTACAAACATTTGTGAAAGAATGGGTCGCTCTCAGGAGCTCAGTGAATTCCAGCGTGGAACTGTGATAGGATGCCACCTGTGCAACAAATCCAGTCGTGAAATTTCCTCGCTCCTAAATATTCCACAGTCAACTGTCAGCTGTATTATAAGAACGTGGAAGTGTTTGGGAACGACAGCAACTCAGCCACGAAGTGGTAGGCCACGTAAACTGACGGAGCGGGGTCAGCGGATGCTGAGGCGCATAGTGCGAAGAGGTCGCCAACTTTCTGCAGAGTCAATCGCTACAGACCTCCAAACTTCATGTGGCCTTCAGATGAGCTCAAGAACAGTGCGCAGAGAGCTTCATGGAATGGGTTTCCATGGCCGAGCAGCTGCATCCAAGCCATACATCACCAAGTGCAATGCAAAGCGTCGGATGCAGTGGTGTAAAGCACGCCGCCACTGGACTCTAGAGCAGTGGAGACGTGTTCTCTGGAGTGACCAATCGCGCTTCTCCATCTGGCAATCTGATGGACGAGTCTGGGTTTGGCGGTTGCCAGGAGAACGGTACTTGTCTGACTGCATTGTGCCAAGTGTAAAGTTTGGTGGAGGGGGGATTATGGTGTGGGGTTGTTTTTCAGGAGCTGGGCTTGGCCCCTTAGTTCCAGTGAAAGGAACTCTGAATGCTTCAGCATACCAAGACATTTTGGACAATTCCATGCTCCCAACTTTGTGGGAACAATTTGGAGCTGGCCCCTTCCTCTTCCAACATGACTGTGCACCAGTGACCAAAGCAAGGTCCATAAAGACATGGATGACAGAGTCTGGTGTGGAGGAACTTGACTGGCCTGCAGAGAGTCCTGACCTCAACCCGATAGAACACCTTTGGGATGAGTTAGAGCGGAGACTGAGAGCCAGACCTTCTCGTCCAACATCAGTGTGTGACCTCACAAACGCGCTTCTGGAAGAATGGTCAAAAATTCCCATAAACACACTCCTAAACCTTGTGGACAGCCTTCCCAGAAGAGTTGAAGCTGTTATAGCTGCAAAGGGTGGACTGACGTCATATTGAACCCTATGGATTAGGAATGGGATGTCACTTAAGTTCATATGTGAGTCAAGGCAGGTGAGCGAATACTTTTGGCAATATAGTGTATATATATATATATATATATATATATATATATATATAGAGAGAGAGAGAGAGAGAGAGAGAGAGAGAGAGAGAGAGAGAGAGACAGAGTCACCCAGAAAAATATATACACATGTATGCAATGTACACACATTTCAGGATTTAAGAAATTTTTTTATACAAAAATTTGTATAAATATTGTATTACTAAATTTATTGCTATACGTTATAGATTGATTTATATGATGATATTATGATAATATTATTAATATTATACTAATATTATTTACATCATACTATTTTTCTTTTCCTGAAGTGTATATACATTTTTGGTTGACTCTGTATATATGAATTGTTAAAATGAAGCAATATTGTAAAAAAATTAAAATAACGGGATAAGAGCCTCTAGTGGAAATAGTCTAGTACTGCAGGAGTCAGGTGAATATGGACTAGTCAATGGACTGATAAATGTAGAAATTTGTTGTGAGCCATTTGAGCATCACAAAATCATGAAACTAAGCAGAATCACTCAGAACCAGTTGTTCTTTCTATGTAAAAAATTTTTAAACATTGGGCTTTCCACTGTTAAGATATAAGAACATTAAGATTTTTCTATTATGTCCTCACCATAGCAACATCATTCACAATATCACAAATTCCTTCACAGTTTGACATCAGCCATGTCCTGACATTATTCTCACTGATTCTCAACCAAATCAGGTGAAAGGAAGAGAAAACATTAGAGATTTCTAAAAGTGACACTTCCTACTGCCAATTGGTGGCGCTATGACTGACACTCACAGTAGTCATGTCCATGTGATCAGCTTTCTTCTCTTAACATAAAGTTCAGGTTTGATGTACATCACACAATAGACACCGAAGTTATTAGCCACTTCCTGTTTCCTTTTATTCGCCATAAGTTTAAGGGCTTCTCACGGCTGAACCGTTTGAGATCAAAAATCCCTCATCAACTTTAGATCCTCAATGTCTTGAGATCATATTAGCCTGGGTTTGGTGGCGGTTGTATAAATGTCTTGAGATCATATTAGCCTGGGTTTGGTGGCGGTTATAATAATGTCTTGAGATCATATTAGCCTGGGTTTGGTGGCGGTTATAATAATGTCTTGAGATCATATTAGCCTGGGTTTGGTGGCGGTTGTATCAGTGTCTTGAGATCATATTAGTCTGGGTTTGGTGGCGGTTATAATAATGTCTTGAGATCATATTAGCCTGGGTTTGGTGGCGGTTATAATAATGTCTTGAGATCATATTAGCCTGGGTTTGGTGGCGGTTGTATCAGTGTCTTGAGATCATATTAGTCTGGGTTTGGTGGCGGTTATAATAATGTCTTGAGATCATATTAGTCTGGGTTTGGTGGCGGTTATAATAATGTCTTGAGATCATATTAGCCTGGGTTTGGTGGCGGTTATAATAATGTCTTGAGATCATATTAGCCTGGGTTTGGTGGCGGTTGTATCAGTGTCTTGAGATCATATTAGTCTGGGTTTGGTGGCGGTTATAATAATGTCTTGAGATCATATTAGTCTGGGTTTGGTGGCGGTTATAATAATGTCTTGAGATCATATTAGCCTGGGTTTGGTGGCGGTTATAATAATGTCTTGAGATCATATTAGCCTGGGTTTGGTGGCGGTTATAATAATGTCTTGAGATCATATTAGCCTGGGTTTGGTGGCGGTTGTATCAATTCCCTAGGAGGAGTATTTCAAATTCCATTGGGTGCGTTTTGCAAACAACTCAAAATACCTCACTTCCTGTGGATTAGCCTTAATGACATGCAGTGTGAAAGTTGTTCAGTTCAATGAGATCTAAGTGTGTACCAAGTTTTACATGGATACGTGTAAGTGTGTATCAGCTATGCAGCAAGATTTTCCAGGGGGCGCTGTAACGGGTGTGTGCCACGCCCAGGGCCGAGCCACAGTGACGTCCTAATGGCCGCAGATTCCAACCTGTCTGCTGATTTTCAAGAGTTTTTGAGCATGTCAAGGTTGACAAAAAATAAAAAATAAAAATAAATAAATAAATATAAAATTCTAACGAAAACAATAGGGCTTCCGCACCTACAGTGCAAGGCCTCTGGCCTCTGGCCTCTGGCCTCTGGCCTTGCTCCTTCGGTGCTCGGGTCCTAATAATAAAGAACAAACCTTAAGAGGAGAATATTTTCACCATTTATTTTTTCAATTTGATTTGGATAAAGGGAAGAAAAAGTCATGTTTATTTAATAAGTGTATTTTAAGAGTGGATGTTGTTGATCAGAGCTCATTAACATACCCACGCCCTGAGTGTGGGTATGCTAATGAGGTGGGCGTCGACTCGAACAGGTCATTCCGCCTTCCTCTGATTTGTCAGTGATCAAAAATGTTCACACTGATGAGAAAGAGAAAGGAGACATAGAGGAAACTGATGAAATGGTTTTTACTGTGTGTGTGTGTGTGTGTGTGAATATTTCTGAATTAATGACTGAAAGTTTTACACTCTGCATGAGTTCAGGTCGAGTGAGTCGTGTTAATATTTTTATATTTAGACTTTCTTATTTTTCCTCTCTCTCTCTCTCTCTCTCTCTCTCTCTCTCTCTCTCTCTCTCTCTCTCTCTCAGCTGTAACGTGTCAGTAAAAACACGTGTGACTCTTTCACCCTTTCAGAGTGTGCTTTAAAATTAGAGTGTTTGTGTGTGTGTGTGTGTGTGTGTGTGTGTGTTCTGTACACAATTCTGATAGATCGACTCCTGAGGCTCAACCTCCTCCATCACATCTTGTCTCTCTCTCTCTCTCTCTCTCTCTCTCTCTCTCCCTCTCTCTCTCTCTCTTTCTCTGCCCCAACCCCCCCCCCACACACACACACACACACACCCCACACACACACACGGGTCCTGAAGGTCATCTGGGTTTATCCTCCACTTGGTTAAGCTGCAGCTGAAACCCACACAGGCTCTAATTCCTGGAGTAGTGATGAAATAAGAGGTAAAGTGAGAGAGTGAGACACTTCTCTCCTCTTTTTTTTGGAGTAAAGGGTTCTGAATGAATGAAAGGAGGATGAGTGGAGGAGTGAGGAAGCTTTGCTCTCCATCCGTTCAGCTGCAGAGACATTCACACATTCTGGAGCATGAAATTAAACATTAGAGACATCTCTTATTGAATACACTCCGTTTTTAGGGGTAAGTGAAGAGGAGTAAAGTGACTGAAATGAAGCAGACACGCTGAAGCTGTGAGTCCTCACACTGAGAGAAAAACACAGACACACAAACACACCGCACTGTGTGTTAATGACATCACAATACAGGAAGTACATAAAGACCTGATTCTCTCACTGAATCTGTGTGTGTGTGCGAGTGTGTGTGCGAGTGTGTGTGCGAGTGTGTGTGCGAGTGTGTTTGTGTGTGTGCGAGAGAGAGAGGGGGGGGGCAGAGAGAGAGAGAGAGAGATTTTTTGTGTAGAGGAATATTGTAGTGGAAGTTGGATTAGTGGTTTTGTCGTTCCAGAGAGTGGACATGTAACTCGTCCTCACTCTGATCTCCTTAATCAGGTTTAAACAGTGGGTTAAAATGTCCAGCCGCTGGACTTCAGAACATTTACAGGTGATTTAAAGAGGAAAGAAAATATTTTCCCTCGTCTCAGGTTATTCTTCCTGATCTGGGGATTTATTTATGGAGCAAAAAACTCTTCACCATACATCATCAACTTCCTGTTAGAGCTCTGTACGAGGGGCAGAGAGGGACAAAACACTCTCTCTCACTCTCTCTTTCTCTGTCTGTCTCTCTCTCTCTCTCTCTCTCCTCTCTCTCTCACACACACACACTGTCTCTCTCTCTCTCTCTCTCACACACACACACACACACACACACACACACTGTGTCTCTCTCTCTCTCACACACACACACACACACACACACTGTGTCTCTCTCTCTCACACACACACACACACTGTCTCTCTCTCTCTCTCTCTCTCTCTCCTCTCTCTCTCACACACACACACTGTCTCTCTCTCTCTCTCTCTCTCTCTCTCTCTCTCTCTCTCTCTCACACACACACACACACACACACACACTGTGTCTCTCTCTCTCTCACACACACACACACACACACACACACTGTGTCTCTCTCTCTCTCTCTCTCACACACACACACACACACTGTCTCTCTCTCTCTCTCTCTCACACACACACTGTCTCTCTCTCTCTCTCTCACACACACACACTGTGTCTCTCTCTCTCACACACACACACACACTGTCTCTCTCTCTCTCTCTCTCTCTCTCTCACACACACACACACACACACACACACTGTGTCTCTCTCTCTCACACACACACACACACTGTCTCTCTCTCTCTCTCACACACACACACATGCACTGTCTCTCTCTCTCTCTCTTTCTCTCTCTGTCTGTCTCTCTCTCTCTCTCTCTCTGAGTGCATGCTGGGAGTGGGCGGAGCACACTGAGTGTGAGCGTGGTTGACACATTTCTCTTACTTAACGTTATATAAGTTTTTGATAAACCTATATTTTTCTTTTTGAACAATTTCCCTCTTTTACCATCTAAACTCTCTGATTAAACAGAGCAAGTCTCTGTCCATCAGCACCAGCTTTCCCGCTGGAGAGCATGGCGGCCCAGGGTAGAGACCCCCTTGATAACCTGATGCGCAGCCATGACGTTAGAGTGGTGACCGGGGCGGGGGTGGAGGAGTGGTGACCGGGGCGGGGGTGGAGGAGTGGTGACCGGGGCGGGGGTGGAGGAGTGCTGCCTGGCTGCAGGGGAGGTGGTCAGCCATCGGAACGTTCTGGCGGCGTCCAGGATGAACAGTGCGGTGGTGATGTTCATGAACACGGTGGAGAACGCAGTGATTTTGGTCCAGAAGGGCATTATACTCAGGGGTTCACTCACTGATGTGTCCTCCCTCGCAACACCTGCAAGAAAAGTCACACTCTCTAACGTCCCCCTGTTTTCCATTTTCAGTAAGCTCGTCTCTCCGATAAGGAAAATGAACATAGGTAGCAAATCAGACCTGGCAAAACACATGTGCTCATTCAGAAGGTTCACCTACATGATCCTCAATGATAACAGCACTGAATTCGAGCGCAAACTGACGTTTAAAATTGACGGGTTTGACTGTTATCTATGTGTCCACCGTGTCCATGAGGTGTTTCGGCTGTGGAAAAACCGGCCATCTGGTGCACAGTTGTCCCCAGGGCACAGACAGCAGTACAGTCCCCTCTGACGTGAGCGAGGTGTCGGTTCGGGGCAGTAACGGGTCGGATCAGGATAACGGAGTAGTCGAGGCGGACTCTCCGGTCACGGACGAAGCGAGCATTTCCCATGTGGTTTCTGTGAGCGCTACGGCAGAGAAACCAGAGACCTCAGAGCCTAACAGGAGTGAAAACACCGAGACCGACCCAGTACCCAGTGATGGGGTTAGTAACACTGGTACCACTGTTCCCACTGCTCAGGCTGAGCAGGCCTCACCTGAGCAACATGTAGAAATAGAAACTGAAACTGATGTTGGAATGTTGATTAGTCAGGACAGTGTAATGGTGTTGCTTTACCGGAAAATGCAGATGAAGTGATGATGGACACTGAGCTAACTACTCAAAACACCCGTAAAAAGAAGACAATGACAAAACAGTGAAAGCCGCGAAAAAAGAAGCAGGCAGAAAGTGTTAGTGAGCTGGACAGTGAAGAGCCCTCTCCTGACCTCACTGTCTGTGTCACCACTGAGGGTCACTGGGTCAGTAAAAAGTACAACGCGAGTGAAATCAAACACTTTCTGAAGATTACAAAAAATATGAAAAGGGTACAGATTAACAAGTATTTTCTGGACTTGAACAAACTGCACATTGCCATAAAGCGTTTAATGGGTGAAGGGTGCTTCGAGGACAAAGAGTTATACAGGTTAAAGAAGATCGTCACTAAAATCAACACCCTGTTAAGTAATGATGATGAGGACACGTCATAGTTCTCTCGGTCCTCATAGACCGCAGGCGCCTTTTCCTGTGCTTATTCTTTTGTGTGTGCTCATGCAGGACATTCACATCGCATCCCTGAATGTAAATGGTGTTAGAGACTGCAGGAAGAGACCTGAACTTTATGAACTCATCAGGCAAAAGAGAACAGATGTATTACTTGCACAGGAAACCCAAAGTGATGCTAAAAATGCAGTAGACTGGACACAAGAGTGGGCTGGCCCCTTGTTTTTAAGCCACAATACCTCTGCTAGGGGAGGAGTAGCTATTTTATATATATATAAGACTTATAAACCTCTCTCTCACAGTGTAGAAGAGATCGTTGCTGGCAGACTGTTAAAAGTCGGAGCTCTTTTAGAGAACCATGTTATGGTTTTTATCTGTGTGTATGCCCCGGCTAAAAAAGAATAGCTTTTTTAGATCAGTTATGCAATGTTTTAGAAACCTGTGATGCAGAGGAGTTTTTATTTGTTGGTGGTGATTTTAACTGTACTTTAGAAAAGAATGACCGCAGTCATGTAGAGCCACACATGCCTTCCAGAAAAAGACTCCTGCACATTGTTGAGAAACATGAATTAAGGGATATTTGGAGAACTGTGAATAAAACTCAAAAACAGTACACCTGGGCTCATGCTGCTGATGGAAAGATATCACTAGCAAGGTTAGACAGGTTTTATGTTCCCAAGCATCACTTGAACACCATCAAAAGTTGTGTTATTAGTCCGGCTGGTTTTTCAGACCACAGCTTGGTTTTATGTGTTTCAGTTTTAAATTGTATTAAACCGAAGAGTTCTTACTGGCATTTTAACACTGTTTTACTGAATGACCAGCATTTTACAGAGATTTTTACTTTTTTCTGGAGGAATTTTAGAAAAGAAAAAAGTGCTTTTATTTCTCTTTTATTTCTTTATTGGGATTTTGGTAAAACACAAATTTTGGTAAAATCTTCAAGATGGGGCCGGTGAGGTTGGCTGCCGTCATGACTGCTGCGACCCCTCTTTCTTTGTTTTTGTTAACCTACAGTACTTTTAAACCGGCAATTTCTTCAATATGGAGTGCATTGAGTATGATAGAGATACTCTATTGGTATACAATGTACTCACAATTCGACGTTTTTGACCCCGGATCCAAGCTGGCCGAGTGAGATCCTGAGGGAGAACAAGGGACGTGACCCGAAGCGGCGGCCCTGAGGGAAACGAGCCGGCGTCAGGAACAGGCTGAGAGCCCATACACACCGCACACCTCTGCCTAGCATCCTGCTCGCCAACGTCCAGTCGCTGGAGAACAAGCTCGACAACCTCAGGGCCCGGGTAAAGTTCCAGAGAGACATTCGGGACTGCAATCTCCTCTGCTTCACCGAGACATGGCTGAACCCTCCTTTTTATCTTCCTCGGGAGTTTACATCGGTCATAGTCAGCCCCATTTATATTCCGCCTCAGGCGGACACGGACAACACTGTATGCGAGCTGCATGAAGCACTCACACCAGACACAACACCGGGACGCTGTGCTTATTGTGACGGGGGACTTTAACAGTGACAACCTCAAACGCACAGCGCCAAACTTTTATCAGCACATCAGCTGCCCCACCAGGGGTAAAAGGACACTAGACCACTGCAACACTACAATTAAAGACGGCTACAAGGCACAATCTCGCCCACCATTTGGGAAGTCTGACCATGCCGCCATATTCCTCATGCCAAAATATAAACAAAGGCTCAAGCAGGAAGTTCCGGCTCAGACGGAGGTCTCACGCTGGACAGACCAATCGGTAGCCACTCTACAGGACGCTCTGGATGACGCAGACTGGGACATGTTCTGGCGCAGCTCTAATGACATCAATGTGTTTACGGAAGCGGTTGTGGGATTCATCGGGAAACTAGCAGATGACACTGTGCAGAAAACCACCATCAGAACGTTTCCCAATCAGAAGCCATGGGTGGATAAGACCATCCATCTGAGAACTCGCACCGCTGCCTATAACGCAGGACTTGCGTCGGGTGACATGACCTCTTTCAAGGCTTTCTGCGTCATACAACGTGCGGAAAGCGTTGAAGGAGGCGAAGGAGTGCTACGGGAGAAAACTAGAGTCACAACTCCAACAGAGTGACTCTAGGAGCCTGTGGACTATAAAGCACCAACATCCGGTATGATGAATGCGGAAGTGACTCTGGAAGACAAGCTGAACACCTTCTACGCTCGCTTCAAGGCTGCAGCTAACGATGCTAAAGCTAATGCTACAGCTAATGCTAATGGCTGTAGACAGGAAGAGAATGCCAACACCAATGCGTTCATCATCTCTGAGCATGACATGAGGAGAGCCTTCAGGAGAGTGAACACCAGGAAAGCAGCAGGACCAGACGGAATCTCAGGTCGAATCCTCAGAGCCTGCACTGACCAGCTAGCACCAGTGTTCACAGACATATTCAACCTCTCCTTAACCCAGTCGGCAATCCCCATGTGCTTCAAAGAGTCCATCATTGTTCCTGTCCCAAAGAAACCCCATCCTGCTTCCCTCAACGACTATCGCCCTGTAGCCTTGACCTCAGTAGTGATGAAGTGCTTTGTTAGAATGCTGTTTGTTGACTACAGTTCAGCGTTTAACACTATAATACCCTCCACACTGACCACCAAGCTGGAGCACCTGGGACTCAGCCCATTTCTTTGTCAGTGGATCTCCATTTTCCTAATTGACAGACCAGAGGCAGTAAGGATGGGCAGACATGTCTCAGCCTCCCTCACCGTCAGCACTGGAGCCCCTCAGGGTTGTGTTCTGAGCCCCCTGCTGTACTCTTTGTACACGTATGACTGCATGGCCACTACCAACTCCACCAACATTATCAAGTTTGCTGACGACACCGTTGTGGTCGGATTGATCTCCGACAACAATGAGACGGCCTACCTGGAGGAGATTAAGACTCTGGAGGACTGGTGCCAGAGGAACAACCTCCACCTTAACGTCAGCAAGACAAAGGAGCTGATAGTGGACTTAGAGATACCGAGTAGAGATACCTCGGTGTTCACCTCACGCAGGATCTGTCATGGTCCTGTCACATCAACACCATGGTGAAGAAGGCCTGACTGCGTCTCTTCCACCTCAGACGCTTGAGAGACTTTAGACTGCCTGCTGAGGTGCTAAGGAACTTTTATTCCTGCACCACAGAGAGCATCCTGAGGGGAAACATCACCACCTGGTTCGGGAACAGCACCATGCAGGACAGACGAGCTCTTCAGAGGGTGATGCGATCAGCTGAGCGCATCATCTGTACCAAGCTCCCTGACCTGCACTCAATCTACAACAAGCGGTGCTGGACCAAGGCCAGGAAGATTGTGAAGGACCTCAGCCATCCCAAAAACGGACTTTTCTCTCTGTTGAGGTCTGGGAAGCGCTTCTGCTCCCTGAAGGCCAACACTGAGAGACTGAGGAGAAACTTCTTCCCGAAGGCTATACGGTCTCTCAATCAGAACCTCACATAGGACTCATCTGATTAGACCTACTATGTTCCTACACACGTGTTGGAACTCCAATCAACCACATCGGATATTGCACATTACAGGACTGTGGCACAAAATAAACACACAATGTACATCTGCACATTTGCACATTTCAAGACTGTGCACACAATACAACACATAACTTACATGTTGCACAGTCTGCTCCCGTTTACATACAAAGAGGACTTTTGCACATCTGCACTTTAAAGATGGACAATACCACTGCTCTCATCACCTCATCCCACTTCGTGACCACCCCGTATTGCTGCTGTCTGCATGTTGGTCACTATTGCACACTACACACTTCACTCTATATAATTTTTGCAATAATTTTGTACTGCTGCTGTCTGCACCTTGGACACTATTGCACTACACTCTATTCATTTTACACTTTATATAACTTTATATACATTTATAATTTTACATAACTGCATGACAGCTGTTGTATTTTACACTTCCTGTATGTACATTTTACACTTTTACACATATACATATTCTTATTTTATATACATATTATATATACATACCCTACTTTATTTATATTTATTATATTTTATTCTGTTTTTTATTCTATTATATTTTTTGCTACTGTGAACTTGTTTTTATATTTTTATATTTCGTATTTTAGTATAATTCGTATTCTTATTTTTTATATTTCGTATTTTTGTATTTTATTTTTATATTTTTTATCTTGTCTTTGTTCTGTCCTTATTCCTTTTCCTTTTCCTAAGGTCATAACAGTTGTGTAAGCATTTCACTGCATATCACACTGTGTACCATTATGTATGTGACTAATAAAATTTGAATTTGAAATAAAACAGTTGTGTCAACAGTACACTTATAATGTCACAAGAAAATTGGCTCGGTCTATGAAACAACTAGAAGATGAGATAACGGAACTTCAGCACAGAAAACCAGAACCATATTCAGACCCTCACAGTCAAAAGAACAAATTATCGGACCTCCTTGAGTTAAAAGCACAAGGTGCATTAGTAAGGTCACGATTCCAGAACGCAGACCAGATGGATGCCCCCTCAAAGTTGTTTTTTAGCCTTGAAAAAAGAATGGACAAAAACGTTTTATTCACATCCTGCGCTCTGAGTCTGGACACGTTTTATCTGAAACAGCTGAAATAAAGAAAACACACCATAGAACAGAGCTTTTTAGAAGACCTGCCCCAAGTGTCACAGGACTCCAATACAGAGCTGAGTGCAGATATAACATCAGCAGAGCTGCAGAAGGCGTTAATGAGTATGGAGTGTGGCAGAGCGCCTGGCATAGACGGGCTTCTGTCAGAGTTTTATAAATCTTTCTGGCATGTTCTAGGGGAAGACCTACTTTTAAATGACAGCTTAACAAAAGGTCTACTACCATTAAGTTGTAGAAGAGCAGTCCTCACTCTTTTACCCAAAAAAGGTGACTTAACAGACATCAAAAACTGGAGACCTGTATCCTTGCTCTGTAGTGACTATAAAATGCTGTTTAACGTTTTAGCTACAAGACTGGGAAGCGTTCTGGAAGAGGTTATAAACGCAGATCAGACCTACTGCATACCCGGGAGGTCCATTTTTGACAACATCTCGTTAGTTCGAGACATTTTCAGTGTCTCTAAACTATTTGGGCTGAATATGGGTTTCATTTCCATAGACCAAGAAAAAGCCTTCGATCAAGTGGAACACAACTTCCTTTGGAAAACTCTCAGTGCTTTTGGTTTTAACCCAGATTTTATTTCCAAAGTTCAAATTTTATACTGTGACATAGAAAGTATGCTGAAACTCAATGGTGGCTTATGTGCTCCTTTTAAGGTGTGTAGGGGGGTCAGGCTCTCTCTCAGGGATGCTTTACACTCTGGCCATTGAACCCTTTTTAAATAAGCTAAGAGCTAAACTGAAAGGTTTCTCAGTCCCTGACTGCCCGAACGCTATCCGTCTGTCAGCCTACGCAGATGACATCACAATAATGGTCGACAGTCAGAGTGATATAGACATGTTGCACAGGGTGTCCAAGAACTTTGAATTGATTTCCTCAGCAAAAATAAACTGGTCTAAGAGCGAGGCTGTTTTAGTCGGCCAGTGGGTAGGTGAGGTACTTAAACTCCCCGGAGGTCTGTTTTGGAAAAGTGAAGGTTTTAAGTATCTAGGTGTTTACCTGGGAAATGACTCTTTTATACAAAGAAACTGGGAAGGGGTCGTAGAAAAAGTAACTGGTCACCTAGAGAAATGGCAGTGGCTGGTGCCGAAAATGTCTTACAGGGGGGCGAACGCTAATCATTAACAATCTGGTAGCATCGTCTCTGTGGCATAAAATAGCCTGTATAGACCCCAATGAACTGTTTAATGAAAATTCATTCGATTTTATTGGACTTTTTTTGGGATAAGTTGCACTGGGTGCCACGTAGCATTTTATACTTACCCAAAGAGGAAGGTGGGCAAGGGCTTACACATCTACAGAGCAGAACTGCAGACTTTCGTTTATAGTTTTTACAAAAGTTTTTATGTGGCTCAAAGTGTTTTAGCTGGAAACCAGTGACCAGTGCCATTTTAAGATCCTTTGGAGAGATGAGACAGGATAAGGCACTATTTTTAATGAACCCGGAGAGACTGAACACAGTAAGACTGCCTGCTTTTTACCACAACTTGTTCAGAATCTGGGGACTTTTTAAGGTGCAAAGAGCCACAGCCACAGACTCTCTTCACTGGCTACTTCAAGAGCCTCTGGTATACGGGGCACGCCTGGACATCAGGGTTTCACAGTCTCTCCTCATGTCTGGTGTCACCACCCTCAAACACCTGGTGGACATCGCTGGGCCTCACCTAAAGAACACTGACGGAGTAGCTGCTCGGCTAGGCGTGAGGTCAAAGAGGGCGGTGAGCCAGCTACTTCAAAAGTGGACTTTGATCATCTCGCGTGAGGAGAAGGAAATGCTAACGGACTACTCTAGTGGAACTGAAAGCTCCGACTCAGAGGACCCGTTTCCTGAACTTACACTGTCTGTGGACTGTGGACAGGAAGGCACGGGTAACTTTCTGGACTGTAACATCATGAACATAAACATTTTTAATGTCTCTGGAAAAAATGTTTATAAAGCGTGTGTCAAAGCTTTTAATATGCGGTCGCTGAGGGGGAGAGTGGACACACCCTGGCGCACTGTCCTCGGTTTGAGTGAGGAAGAGCGTCCAGAGTGGAGGTCACTCTATAAGCCACCATTGCCAAAAAGAACTGGGGATTTACAATGGAGAATTTTTCATGGTATCGTTGTGGTCAATGCTTTTATCTCTGTTCTCTGTCCCCAGGCCAGCCACTCGTGTCCTTTCTGTCTCCAAAGAGAGACAATCTTTCATGCTTTTACAGAATGTTCCAGACTACAGTCTCTTTTTACTGTTTTACAGAATACTTTAAGTGTTTTTAACTAAAGTTTTTCACTAAAAGTATTTATTCTTGGTTTTAGGTACACACGCAAAAGACAAGCTCAATGCCAGCTTTTAAACTTTGTTCTGGGGCAAGCGAAAATGGGCATTTACATCAGTCGAAAGCACCAGGTTGAACAAAATGGCTGTCTCAGTGTTGTAATGGTCACTACAGCACTCATAAAGTCCAGGATTCTCATTGATTTTGTGTTTTATAAAAAAACAAAGAACCTGTCTGTCTTTGAGAAGACCTGGTGTTGTAGAGGAGCCCTGTGTTGTGTTGTCGATGAAAAACTATTTATTTATTTATTTTATTTTTGTTTTTAACCTCATCTTTTAAATGACATTTCTCTCTAGTTATTGACATTCATTGAGAAAATGTAAATAAAAGTTTTTTCAAATTCAATTCTCTGTCTCTCTCTCTCCTCTGCTCATGAGGAACTGAGTCAAGCTCATAAAGTCTGATAAAGTCATTGTCCAGGTTGGAAAACAGGACTCCGGATTATTCTACTTTAGTTCAAAATTTTAAAGAAGTCATTTTGACCTGATTGAAGAAACACTAATCAGTCATCTGACACTTTTTTATTTTTACTCTGTTTGTTCTGTATTTTTATTTTTTCTGAATTGTTTTGTTTCTGGTGTTTAATCAGATTATGATAACTATAAGAAGTAGAATTATTTAACTAATGTTATTAATTAATTAATTAATTATTAATTCTAATGAGTGTCTTTTTTTATATTTAAAAGGAATGTAGACGTAATTGTAACTCCGCCTTGTAACTCCGCTCTGAATTCAGACACACCTACACACACTGTTTCTTTTTTGTTGTTGTTGTTTTTCCTTTTTTTCTTTTCTTTTTTTTTTTTGCAGTTTCCTGTCGGTGATCCAGAGCTGGTTAACGCTGCCAGTGTGACGCTCGTCCTTTAGAGAGTTTAAGGTCGTGCCAGATGCACCATGGGATATCTCATCAAAATGCACATGGACACAATCGCCTTCATTTACAATTCTGAAATAAATCCCGTAGGTCCAGTGATGCTGCAGGAGAAAATGCAACTCTGAGGTCACACTGTCCGTCTGCTCGTCAGCTAATCGCCAAATAATGCCTCGCTAACGCAGAGGGACAAAATCATTTCATCAGAATTTATAGAATTTTATAGAAAAAAATCAATAAAATTGGATGTTTATTTTATTATTTTATTATTTTTATTGATGATATTTTATTGTCACACAAATTAAAAGCTGGAGTATTTGTGGGTGGGGGCACTTATTTTTGAGCAGCATGGCCTGGTGGAGGTTCTAACACACATCTCTACATTCCCTGCTGATGTATTTTGCTCTCAGTAGGTTTGAGATGAGTAATGAACATCGTCCCTAATGAAGCTGGTGTTTATCCTCCTGAATATCAGGCTGTAATTAACGGCTTTACTCTGATTTGTTCCGGTGATTAAACCCAGCTTTCTGTTTGTTTTTTTTTCAGTGTGGGATTCAGCAGCAGATTTTCTGTCTCTGGAAGTGTGATGGGACAGTGTGTGTGTGTGTGTGTGTGTGTGTGTGATTGGACAGAAATAAGGAACATTTATTCTTTACACAGTGAACAGAAATAATCCTGATCTTTCATCTGTCATGTTTCTCACTACTGCATGCCTTTCCATTTAAATCATGTCCTAAACAAACACTGCAGTTTACCCAGCATGCACCGCATACCCTCTGTCCCAGTTTACCCAGCATGCACCGCATACCCTCTGTCCCAGTTTACCCAGCATGCACCGCATACCCTCTGTCCCAGTTTACCCAGCATGCACCGCATACCCTCTGTCCCAGTTTACCCAGCATGCACCGCATACCCTCTGTCCCAGTTTACCCAGCATACACCGCATACCCTCTGTCCCAGTTTACCCAGCACTTCTTGCATTCCTTATATGGTCAGTGTTTCCTTTTCTTGTTAACTGGTTGCTGTTAAATTAGTGTCACCTGACCCAATTACTCTAACCTGTTAAACTGGACGTTATGAGATAAACCCAGTAGGTCCAGTACAAACATGAGCAACTCTCTTATTTTAGTAAACTGTCATAGCAGTGATTCAGAGATTTGGTGGTTCAGTGATTCAGAGATTTGGTGGTTCAGTGATTCAGAGATTTGGTGGTTCAGTGATTTGGTGATTCAGTGATTCAGACCAGTTCTACAGCTAAATCATTTAGAAGCAGATTCAATCATGTTAGTGTAGAAACGATGAGATTAATAAAGAAATAAAGACAGAGGGAAGAAAGAGGAGAAAGGAAAAATAACAAAGGAATGACTGGAAAAGATAAATAAAATATGAATGTTATGAAAGAAATATCTGAAAGTATTAAAAAAGAGAAATGATGGAACAAAGAAATAAATAATGAAAGAAAATAAAATTGGGTATAAAAAGGGAACAATAAGAACAACAGAGAAAGAGTGTAAAAAGTAAAGAAAAGAGAAACATTTATTAAACAGTTTTATTAAAAATAGAATTTTTATTTAAAATAGATCAAACTGTCTCTTAAAGCAGCTGAGGGGAAGTGTACAAGGGCACAAAGGGCTGTTTGGAACATGACCCTGTGATTAAAACTGAGGAGGTTTCATTAAAAAACTGAAATGAAACGGGGGAAAAGCATCAGGTTTCATTTTTCATCTGATGTTCAGACATAGCACATTTATTTATTACTTTTTATTTGTTTATTTGTTTGTTCCCTTTAATCCCAGAGGTTTAGTGCATTTTTAAAATCTAGGTTTTTTATTCTTTGAGGTAGAATTTTACTTTCTGTAGTAAATGTGCAGTTAGACGGAGTGTAGTGTAAAAACACAAATCTCAGGAACGACACACACTCAGGAACGACACACACTCAGGAACGACACACTCTCTGGAACGACACACACTCAGGAACGACACACACTCAGGAACGACACACACTCAGGAACGACACACTCTCAGGAACGACACACTCTCAGGAACGACACACTCTCAGGAACGACACACACTCAGGAACGACACACTCTCAGGAACGACACACTCTCAGGAACGACACACACACAGGAACGACACACTCTCAGGAACGACACACACTCAGGAACGACACACACTCAGGAACGACACACTCTCAGGAACGACACACACACAGGAACGACTCACACACAGGAACGACACACACTCAGGAACGACACACACACAGGAACGACACACACTCAGGAACGACACACACTCAGGAACGACACACACTCAGGAACGACACACTCAGGAACGACTCACACTCAGGAACGACACACACTCAGGAACGACACACTCTCAGGAACGACACACACTCAGGAACGACACACACTCAGGAACGACACACACACAGGAACGACTCACACTCAGGAACGACACACACTCAGGAACGACACACACTCAGGAACGACACACACTCAGGAACGACACACACTCAGGAACGACACACACTCAGGAACGACACACTCTCAGGAACGACACACACTCAGGAACTTCAGAGATTTTAGATGGTTTTATTTTTTTACTCAGGACGTGTGTTTATTAAGCCAACCGATTCAGGACCAGGCCGAATACAAACCTCTCAACCTCGTGTGTGTGTGTGTTAACAGCATCCATCTGTACATTTTCTCTTTTTTGCTCTGTTTTTTTCTCCATTATTTCTCTCCAGGGAGAAAGCGCTGGATCTCGAGAGCCTGCTTGAATTGCTCAGCTGATTTAGTAAAAATAAAGAAAGCTGCTTTTCCACCGAGGGCCATTTTCCAAAAATAACAGTAAAGCGTCGCGACTCGTCTTGGAGCAGAGCGAGTCCATTTGGTTCCCATTAAAGTGCTCGCTGTGGCTTGTGGGCACTTTGGGGAAAGACAGACAGAGAGAGAGAGAGAGAGAGAGAGAGAGAGAGAGAGAGAGAGAAGAATGTGTAGGTTTGATCTTCACTCCAGAGCCTCAAACTTTTATGCTCTGTCATCAGAGTTGAAGAAGCTGATGCTCTCCGATGTCTCTGATGTCACCAACGCGTGGTCTCTGCTCCTCTGCGGTCCGAGGTTTCAGACTCGAACAGAAACAGAGTTTATTTAAAGAGCTAAATGTTCCCAGATGACGAACTGAAAGACGCACAAACTGACCTGATCCACAGGA
This sequence comes from Hemibagrus wyckioides, assembly GCF_019097595.1. Taxonomy (NCBI): domain Eukaryota; kingdom Metazoa; phylum Chordata; class Actinopteri; order Siluriformes; family Bagridae; genus Hemibagrus; species Hemibagrus wyckioides. Next base: position 726,750 of record NC_080736.1, on the reverse strand, counting down.
GCTGAAACACGGAAACACACAGCTCACCTGTCACCTGCTGTATTCAGTTTTTATTTATTTATTTAGAAAAATTGTCTCCACATCAGAGCTCAGATATTTATGGACTTTGTGGGCGTGGCCTGTGTGGGGTCAAGAGACTGTTTTGTGGGCGTGGCCTGTTTGGGGTCAAGAAACTGATCTGTGGGCGTGGCCTATGTGGGGTCAAGAGCCACTCTGTGTGTGTGTGTGTGTTTGTGTAAGCTTTCAGACTGAAAAAAATACCAGTGTTTAATCTTTACTCCATGAACCTGTGGAATTTTTACCAACTGTTTATATGCTCAGTATTTTAATAGAAAGTTTTAATTTAATTAATAATTTGATCTAATTAATCAAACCTTTAATCTATTAATTAACACATTTCAAAGTAAAGGATTAGTGTTTATGACTATTTAGCATATTAACTGATAATTCTCTAGAACTATAGATGAATATTCAATAAGTGCAAAATTATTATTATTAAGGAAAACTAAATAATTTTATTTTTAGATTTTTGAAATTATTTCTATATTTATATTTTTATGTTTAATATATCTGCAGATAAAAGAGCAGAATTATTCAACAATACAGTAGAGTTGTGTGTGTGTGTGTGTGTGTGTGTGTGTAGTTCAGATGTAGAGTTTTACATTACAGGAACATAATTACACACACACACACACACTCCAGATGTGACCTTCAACACTAAATACTAAACAAGTGATAGATTAGCTCAAGGAGTCAAATGGACAGAGTGTGTGTGTGTGTGTGTGTGTGTGTGGTAAGGCACAGATAAGAGGATGAAGTAAGAGGGGAATCGATGATCCACATTAATTCAGTTACAGTCACTAATCACAAACACAGTTAAATAAAAAAGGTGACAGAGTTTCTGAATAAACTGCAGCCAAGTTTTATATTTATAACAGAAACAGTTTTAGCATGTTGCATTAGCATGCAGTATTAGCATACAGTGTAAGTGTGCAGTGTTAGTGTACAGTGTTAGTGTACAGTGTTAGTGTGCAGTGTTAGTGTACAGTGTTAGTGTTAGTGTACAGTGTTAGTGTACAGTGTTAGTGTACAGTGTTAATGTACAGTGTTAGTGTACACTGTTATAGTGCAGTGTTAATGTGCATTGTTAGTGTACAGTGTTAGTGTACAGTGTTAGTGTACACTGTTATAGTGCAGTGTTAATGTGCATTGTTAGTGTACAGTGTTAGTGTACAGTGTTAGTGTACAGTGTTAGTGTACACTGTTATAGTGCAGTGTTAATGTGCAGTGTTAGTGTACAGTGTTAGTGTTAGTGTACAGTGTTAGTGTACACTGTTATAGTGCAGTGTAATGTGCATTGTTAGTGTACAGTGTTAGTGTACAGTGTTAGTGTACAGTGTTAGTGTTAGTGTACAGTGTTAGTGTACAGTGTTAGTGTACACTGTTATAGTGCAGTGTTAATGTGCAGTGTTAGTGTACAGTGTTAGTGTACAGTGTTAGTGTACAGTGTTAGTGTTAGTGTACAGTGTTAGTGTTAGTGTACAGTGTTAGTGTTAGTGTACACTGTTATAGTGCAGTGTTAGTGTACAGTGTTAGTGTTAGTGTACAGTGTTAGTGTTAGTGTTAGTGTACAGTGTTAGTGTTAGTCTTAGTGTACAGTGTTAGTCTTAGTGTACAGTGTTAGTGTTAGTCTTAGTGTACAGTGTTAGTGTTAGTGTTAGTGTACAGTGTTAGTGTTAGTCTTAGTGTACAGTGTTAGTCTTAGTGTACAGTGTTAGTGTTAGTGTTAGTGTACAGTGTTAGTGTTAGTCTTAGTGTACAGTGTTAGTGTACAGTGTTAGTGTACAGTGTTAGTGTACACTGTTATAGTGCAGTGTTAGTGTGCAGTGTTAGTGTACAGTGTTAGTGTACAGTGTTAGTGTACAGTGTTATAGTGCAGTGTTAGTGTACAGTGTTAGTGTACAGTGTTAGTGTGCAGTGTTAGTGTGCAGTGTTAGTGTACACTGTTATAGTGCAGTGTTAGTGTACAGTGTTAGTGTACAGTGTTAGTGTACAGTGTTATAGTGCAGTGTTAGTGTACAGTGTTAGTGTACAGTGTTAGTGTGCAGTGTTAGTGTACAGTGTTAGTGTACACTGTTATAGTGCAGTGTTAGTGTACAGTGTTAGTGTACAGTGTTAGTGTACAGTGTTATAGTGCAGTGTTAGTGTACAGTGTTAGTGTGCAGTGTTAGTGTACAGTGTTAGTGTACAGTGTTAGTGTACAGTGTTATAGTGCAGTGTTAGTGTACAGTGTTAGTGTACAGTTTTAGTGTACAGTGTTAGTGTGCAGTGTTAGTGTACACTGTTATAGTGCAGTGTTAGTGTGCAGTGTTAGTGTACACTGTTATAGTGCAGTGTTAGTGTACAGTGTTAGTGTGCAGTGTTAATGTACAGTGTTAGTGTACAGTGTTAGTGTGCAGTGTTAGTGTACACTGTTATAGTGCAGTGTTAGTGTGCAGTGTTAGTGTACACTGTTATAGTGCAGTGTTAGTGTACAGTGTTAGTGTGCAGTGTTAGTGTACAGTGTTTGTGTGCAGTGTTAGTGTACAGTGTTAGTGTACAGTGTTAGTGTGCAGTGTTAGTGTACAGTATTATAGTGCAGTGTTAGTGTTAGTGTACAGTGTTAGTGTGCAGTGCTAGTGTGCAGTGTTAATGTACAGTGTTAGTGTACAGTATTAGTGTACAGTGTTATAGTGCAGTGCTAGTGTGCAGTGTTAGTGTACAGTGTTAGTGTACAGTATTAGTGTACAGTGTTATAGTGCAGTGTTAGTGTTAGTGTACAGTGTTAGTGTGCAGTGCTAGTGTGCAGTGTTAATGTACAGTGTTAGTGTACAGTATTAGTGTACAGTGTTATAGTGCAGTGCTAGTGTGCAGTGTTAGTGTACAGTGTTAGTGTACAGTATTAGTGTACAGTGTTATAGTGCAGTGTTAGTGTGCAGTGTTAGTGTACAGTGTTAGTGTACAGTGTTAGTGTGCAGTGTTAGTGTACACTGTTATAGTGCAGTGTTAGTGTACAGTGTTAGTGTACACTGTTATAGTGCAGTGTTAGTGTACAGTGTTAGTGTACACTGTTATAGTGCAGTGTTAGTGTACAGTGTTAGTGTACACTGTTATAGTGCAGTGTTAGTGTGCAGTGTTAGTGTACAGTGTTAGTGTACAGTGTTAGTGTACAGTGTTAGTGTGCAGTGTTAGTGTACACTGTTATAGTGCAGTGTTAGTGTGCAGTGTTAGTGTACAGTGTTAGTGTACAGTGTTAGTGTACACTGTTATAGTGCAGTGTTAGTGTACAGTGTTAGTGTACACTGTTATAGTGCAGTGTTAGTGTACAGTGTTAGTGTACCGTGTTAGTGTGCAGTGTTAGTGTACAGTGTTAGTGTACACTGTTATAGTGCAGTGTTAGTGTACAGTGTTAGTGTACACTGTTATAGTGCAGTGTAATGTGCATTGTTAGTGTACAGTGTTAGTGTACAGTGTTAGTGTGCAGTGTTAGTGTGCAGTGTTAGTGTACAGTGTTAGTGTACAGTGTTAGTGTACACTGTTATAGTGCAGTGTTAGTGTACAGTGTTAGTGTACAGTGTTAGTGTGCAGTGTTAGTGTACAGTGTTAGTGTACAGTGTTAGTGTACACTGTTATAGTGCAGTGTTAGTGTACAGTGTTAGTGTACAGTGTTAGTGTACAGTGTTAGTGTTAGTGTACAGTGTTAGTGTTAGTCTTAGTGTACAGTGTTAGTGTTAGTGTACAGTGTTAGTGTTAGTGTTAGTGTACAGTGTTAGTCTTAGTGTACAGTGTTAGTGTTAGTGTACAGTGTTAGTGTACAGTGTTATAGTGCAGTGTTAGTGTACAGTGTTAGTGTACAGTGTTAGTGTGCAGTGTTAGTGTACAGTGTTAGTGTACAGTGTTAGTGTGCAGTGTTAGTGTGCAGTGTTAGTGTACAGTGTTAGTGTGCAGTGTTAGTGTACAGTGTTAGTGTGCAGTGTTAGTGTACAGTGTTATAGTGCAGTGTTAGTGTGCAGTGTTAGTGTACAGTGTTAGTGTGCAGTGTTAGTGTACAGTGTTAGTGTACACTGTTATAGTGCAGTGTTAGTGTGCAGTGTTAGTGTACAGTGTTAGTGTACAGTGTTATAGTGCAGTGTTAGTGTACAGTGTTAGTGTACAGTGTTAGTGTGCAGTGTTAGTGTACAGTGTTAGTGTACACTGTTATAGTGCAGTGTTAGTGTACAGTGTTAGTGTACAGTGTTAGTGTACAGTGTTATAGTGCAGTGTTAGTGTACAGTGTTAGTGTACAGTTTTAGTGTACAGTGTTAGTGTGCAGTGTTAGTGTACACTGTTATAGTGCAGTGTTAGTGTGCAGTGTTAGTGTACACTGTTATAGTGCAGTGTTAGTGTACAGTGTTAGTGTGCAGTGTTAATGTACAGTGTTAGTGTACAGTGTTAGTGTGCAGTGTTAGTGTACACTGTTATAGTGCAGTGTTAGTGTGCAGTGTTAGTGTACACTGTTATAGTGCAGTGTTAGTGTACAGTGTTAGTGTGCAGTGTTAGTGTACAGTGTTTGTGTGCAGTGTTAGTGTACAGTGTTAGTGTACAGTGTTAGTGTGCAGTGTTAGTGTACAGTATTATAGTGCAGTGTTAGTGTTAGTGTACAGTGTTAGTGTGCAGTGCTAGTGTGCAGTGTTAATGTACAGTGTTAGTGTACAGTATTAGTGTACAGTGTTATAGTGCAGTGCTAGTGTGCAGTGTTAGTGTACAGTGTTAGTGTACAGTATTAGTGTACAGTGTTATAGTGCAGTGTTAGTGTGCAGTGTTAGTGTACAGTGTTAGTGTACAGTGTTATAGTGCAGTGTTAGTGTTAGTGTACAGTGTTAGTGTGCAGTGCTAGTGTGCAGTGTTAATGTACAGTGTTAGTGTACAGTATTAGTGTACAGTGTTATAGTGCAGTGCTAGTGTGCAGTGTTAGTGTACAGTGTTAGTGTACAGTATTAGTGTACAGTGTTATAGTGCAGTGTTAGTGTGCAGTGTTAGTGTACAGTGTTAGTGTACAGTGTTAGTGTGCAGTGTTAGTGTACACTGTTATAGTGCAGTGTTAGTGTACAGTGTTAGTGTACACTGTTATAGTGCAGTGTTAGTGTACAGTGTTAGTGTACACTGTTATAGTGCAGTGTTAGTGTACAGTGTTAGTGTACACTGTCATAGTGCAGTGTTAGTGTGCAGTGTTAGTGTACCGTGTTAGTGTACAGTGTTAGTGTGCAGTGTTAGTGTACAGTGTTAGTGTACACTGTTATAGTGCAGTGTTAGTGTGCAGTGTTAGTGTACAGTGTTAGTGTGCAGTGTTAGTGTACAGTGTTAGTGTACAGTGTTAGTGTGCAGTGTTAGTGTGCAGTGTTAGTGTACAGTGTTAGTGTGCAGTGTTAGTGTGCAGTGTTAGTGTACAGTGTTAGTGTGCAGTGTTAGTGTACAGTGTTAGTGTACAGTGTTAGTGTTAGTGTACAGTGTTAGTGTGCAGTGTTAGTGTACAGTGTTAGTGTGCAGTGTTAGTGTGCAGTGTTAGTGTACAGTGTTAGTGTGCAGTGTTAGTGTACAGTGTTAGTGTGCAGTGTTAGTGTACACTGTTATAGTGCAGTGTTAGTGTACAGTGTTAGTGTACACTGTTATAGTGCAGTGTTAGTGTGCAGTGTTAGTGTACAGTGTTATAGTGCAGTGTTGGTGTACAGTGTTAGTGTACAGTGTTAGTGTGCAGTGTTAGTGTACAGTGTTAGTGTACAGTGTTATAGTGCAGTGTTGGTGTACAGTGTTAGTGTACAGTGTTAGTGTGCAGTGTTAGTGTACAGTGTTAGTGTACAGTGTTAGTGTACAGTGTTAGTGTACAGTGTTATAGTGCAGTGTTAGTGTACAGTGTTAGTGTACAGTTTTAGTGTACAGTGTTAGTGTGCAGTGTTAGTGTACACTGTTATAGTGCAGTGTTAGTGTACAGTGTTAGTGTACAGTGTTAGTGTACAGTGTTAGTGTACAGTGTTAGTGTACAGTGTTATAGTGCAGTGTTAGTGTACAGTGTTAGTGTACAGTTTTAGTGTACAGTGTTAGTGTACAGTGTTAGTGTGCAGTGTTAGTGTACACTGTTATAGTGCAGTGTTAGTGTACAGTGTTAGTGTACAGTGTTAGTGTACACTGTTATAGTGCAGTGTTAGTGTGCAGTGTTAGTGTACACTGTTATAGTGCAGTGTTAGTGTACAGTGTTAGTGTACAGTGTTAGTGTGCAGTGTTAGTGTACAGTGTTAGTGTACAGTGTTATAGTGCAGTGTTAGTGTACAGTGTTATAGTGCAGTGTTAGTGTGCAGTGTTAGTGTGCAGTGTTAGTGTACAGTGTTAGTGTGCAGTGTTAGTGTACAGTGTTAGTGTGCAGTGTTAGTGTACACTGTTATAGTGCAGTGTTAGTGTGCAGTGTTAGTGTACACTGTTATAGTGCAGTGTTAGTGTACAGTGTTAGTGTACAGTGTTAGTGTGCAGTGTTAGTGTACAGTGTTAGTGTACAGTGTTATAGTGCAGTGTTAGTGTGCAGTGTTAGTGTGCAGTGTTAGTGTACAGTGTTATAGTGCAGTGTTAGTGTACAGTGTTAGTGTACAGTGTTAGTGTACAGTGTTAGTGTACACTGTTATAGTGCAGTGTTAATGTGCAGTGTTAGTGTACAGTGTTAGTGTACAGTGTTAGTGTACAGTGTTAGTGTACACTGTTATAGTGCAGTGTTAATGTGCAGTGTTAGTGTACAGTGTTAGTGTTAGTGTACAGTGTTAGTGTACACTGTTATAGTGCAGTGTAATGTGCATTGTTAGTGTACAGTGTTAGTGTACAGTGTTAGTGTACAGTGTTAGTGTTAGTGTACAGTGTTAGTGTACAGTGTTAGTGTACACTGTTATAGTGCAGTGTTAATGTGCAGTGTTAGTGTACAGTGTTAGTGTACAGTGTTAGTGTACAGTGTTAGTGTTAGTGTACAGTGTTAGTGTTAGTGTACAGTGTTAGTGTTAGTGTACACTGTTATAGTGCAGTGTTAGTTTACAGTGTTAGTGTACAGTGTTAGTGTGCAGTGTTAGTGTTAGTGTACAGTGTTAGTGTACAGTGTTAGTGTACAGTGTTAGTGTACAGTGTTAGTGTTAGTGTACAGTGTTAGTGTGCAGTGTTAGTGTACAGTGTTAGTGTTAGTGTTAGTGTACAGTGTTAGTGTACAGTGTTAGTGTACAGTGTTAGTGTTAGTGTACAGTGTTAGTGTGCAGTGTTAGTGTACAGTGTTAGTGTACAGTGTTAGTGTGCAGTGTTAGTGTACAGTGTTAGTATACAGTGTTAGTGTACAGTGTTATAGTGCAGTGTTAGTGTGCAGTGTTAGTGTGCAGTGTTAGTGTACAGTGTTAGTGTGCAGTGTTAGTGTACAGTGTTATAGTGCAGTGTTAGTGTACAGTGTTAGTGTACAGTGTTAGTGTGCAGTGTTAGTGTACAGTGTTAGTGTACACTGTTATAGTGCAGTGTTAGTGTACAGTGTTAGTGTACAGTGTTAGTGTACAGTGTTATAGTGCAGTGTTAGTGTACAGTGTTAGTGTACAGTGTTAGTGTGCAGTGTTAGTGTACAGTGTTAGTGTACACTGTTATAGTGCAGTGTTAGTGTACAGTGTTAGTGTACAGTGTTAGTGTACAGTGTTATAGTGCAGTGTTAGTGTACAGTGTTAGTGTGCAGTGTTAGTGTACAGTGTTAGTGTACAGTGTTAGTGTACAGTGTTATAGTGCAGTGTTAGTGTACAGTGTTAGTGTACAGTTTTAGTGTACAGTGTTAGTGTGCAGTGTTAGTGTACACTGTTATAGTGCAGTGTTAGTGTGCAGTGTTAGTGTACACTGTTATAGTGCAGTGTTAGTGTACAGTGTTAGTGTGCAGTGTTAATGTACAGTGTTAGTGTACAGTGTTAGTGTGCAGTGTTAGTGTACACTGTTATAGTGCAGTGTTAGTGTGCAGTGTTAGTGTACACTGTTATAGTGCAGTGTTAGTGTACAGTGTTAGTGTGCAGTGTTAGTGTACAGTGTTTGTGTGCAGTGTTAGTGTACAGTGTTAGTGTACAGTGTTAGTGTGCAGTGTTAGTGTACAGTATTATAGTGCAGTGTTAGTGTTAGTGTACAGTGTTAGTGTGCAGTGCTAGTGTGCAGTGTTAATGTACAGTGTTAGTGTACAGTATTAGTGTACAGTGTTATAGTGCAGTGCTAGTGTGCAGTGTTAGTGTACAGTGTTAGTGTACAGTATTAGTGTACAGTGTTATAGTGCAGTGTTAGTGTTAGTGTACAGTGTTAGTGTGCAGTGCTAGTGTGCAGTGTTAATGTACAGTGTTAGTGTACAGTATTAGTGTACAGTGTTATAGTGCAGTGCTAGTGTGCAGTGTTAGTGTACAGTGTTAGTGTACAGTATTAGTGTACAGTGTTATAGTGCAGTGTTAGTGTGCAGTGTTAGTGTACAGTGTTAGTGTACAGTGTTAGTGTGCAGTGTTAGTGTACACTGTTATAGTGCAGTGTTAGTGTACAGTGTTAGTGTACACTGTTATAGTGCAGTGTTAGTGTACAGTGTTAGTGTACACTGTTATAGTGCAGTGTTAGTGTACAGTGTTAGTGTACACTGTCATAGTGCAGTGTTAGTGTGCAGTGTTAGTGTACCGTGTTAGTGTACAGTGTTAGTGTGCAGTGTTAGTGTACAGTGTTAGTGTACACTGTTATAGTGCAGTGTTAGTGTGCAGTGTTAGTGTACAGTGTTAGTGTGCAGTGTTAGTGTACAGTGTTAGTGTACAGTGTTAGTGTACACTGTTATAGTGCAGTGTTAATGTGCAGTGTTAGTGTACAGTGTTAGTGTACAGTGTTAGTGTACAGTGTTAGTGTACACTGTTATAGTGCAGTGTTAGTGTGCAGTGTTAGTGTACAGTGTTAGTGTACAGTGTTATAGTGCAGTGTTAGTGTACAGTGTTAGTGTACAGTGTTAGTGTGCAGTGTTATAGTGCAGTGTTAGTGTACAGTGTTAGTGTGCAGTGTTAGTGTGCTTGCTGCTGTACTCTTCTCTTTCCTGCTAGTTTGAGAATGTGAGTGTGTACTGACGTGTGTACTGACGTGTGTATTGAGTGTGTACTGAGTGTGTACTGACGTGTGTACTGACGTGTGTATTGAGTGTGTATTGAGTGTGTACTGACGTGTATACTGAGTGTTTATTGAGTGTGTACTGAGTGTGTACTGACGTGTATACTGAGTGTTTATTGAGTGTGTACTGAGTGTGTAATGACGTGTGTACTGAGTGTGTACTGACGTGTGTACTGAGTGTGTACTGAGTGTGTACTGAGTGTGTACTGAGTGTGTACTGACGTGTGTACTGAGTGTGTACTGAGTGTGTACTGACGTATATACTGAGTGTGTACTGACGTGTGTACTGAGTGTGTACTGACGTGTGTACTGAGTGTGTACTGACGTGTGTACTGAGTGTGTACTGACGTGTGTACTGAGTGTGTACTGAGTGTGTACTGACGTGTGTACTGAGTGTGTACTGACGTGTGTACTGAGTGTGTACTGACGTATATACTGAGTGTGTACTGACGTGTGTACTGAGTGTGTACTGACGTGTGTACTGAGTGTGTACTGACGTGTGTACTGAGTGTGTACTGAGTGTATACTGAGTGTGTACTGAGTGTGTACTGACGTGTGTATTGATTGTGTACTGACGTGTATACTGAGTGTGTACTGACGTGTGTACTGAGTGTGTACTGACGTGTGTACTGAGTGTGTACTGAGTGTGTACTGACGTGTATACTGAGTGTGTACTGAGTGTGTACTGACGTGTTTACTGACGTGTGTACTGAGTGTGTACTGAGTGTGTACTGACGTGTGTACTGAGTGTGTACTGAGTGTGTACTGACGTGTATACTAAGTGTGTACTGAGTGTGTACTGAGTGTGTACTGACGTGTATACTTAGTGTGTACTGAGTGTGTACTGAGTGTGTACTGACGTTTATACTGAGTGTGTACTGACGTGTGTACTGAGTGTGTACTGAGTGTGTACTGACGTGTATACTGAGTGTGTACTGACGTGTGTACTGACGTGTATACTGAGTGTGTACTGAGTGTGTACTGACGTGTGTAATGAGTGTGTACTGACGTGTGTACTGAGTGTGTACTGAGTGTGTACTGACGTGTATACTGAGTGTGTACTGACGTGTGTACTGACGTGTGTACTGAGTGTGTACTGACGTGTGTACTGAGTGTGTACTGACGTGTGTACTGAGTGTGTACTGAGTGTGTACTGACGTGTACACTGAGTGTGTACTGACGTGTGTACTGAGTGTGTACTGAGTGTGTACTGACGTGTATACTGAGTGTGTACTGACGTGTATACTGACTGTGTACTGACGTGTGTACTGACGTGTATACTGAGTGTGTACTGAGTGTGTACTGATGTGTATACTGAGTGTGTACTGAAGTGTATACTGAGTGTGTACTGGCGTGTGTACTGACGTGTATACTGAGTGTGTACTGAAGTGTATACTGACTGTGTACTGACGTGTGTACTGACGTGTATACTGAGTGTGTACTGAGTGTGTACTGATGTGTATACTGAGTGTGTACTGACGTGTATACTGAGTGTGTACTGACGTGTATACTGACTGTGTAGTGACATGTGTACTGAGTGTGTACTGAGTGTGTACTGAGTGTGTACTGACGTGTATACTGAGTGTGTACTGAAGTGTATACTGAGTGTGTACTGGCGTGTGTACTGACGTGTATACTGAGTGTGTACTGACGTGTATACTGAGTGTGTACTGACGTGTATACTGACTGTGTACTGACGTGTGTACTGACGTGTATACTGAGTGTGTACTGAGTGTGTACTGAAGTGTGTACTGAGTGTGTTCTGAGTGTGTACTGACGTGTGTACTGATTGTGTACTGAATGTGTACTGAGTGTGTACTGACGTGTATACTGAGTGTGTACTGAGTGTGTACTGACGTGTATACTGAGTGTGTACTGAGTGTGTACTGACGTGTGTACTGAGTGTGTACTGAGTGTGTACTGAGTGTGTACTGAGTGTGTACTGAGTGTGTACTGAGTGTGTACTGAGTGTGTACTGAGTGTGTACTGACGTGTATACTGAGTGTGTACTGATGTGTATACTGAGTGTGTACTGAGTGTGTACTGACGTGTATACTGAGTGTGTACTGAGTGTGTACTGATGTGTATACTGAGTGTGTACTGAGTGTGTACTGATGTGTATACTGAGTGTGTACTGAGTGTGTACTGAGTGTGTACTGATGTGTATACTGAGTGTGTACTGAGTGTGTACTGACGTGTATACTGAGTGTGTACTGAGTGTGTACTGACGTGTATACTGAGTGTGTACTGAGTGTGTACTGACGTGTATACTGAGTGTGTACTGACGTGTATACTGAGTGTGTACTGATGTGTATACTGAGTGTGTACTGAGTGTGTACTGAGTGTGTACTGACGTGTATACTGAGTGTGTACTGAGTGTGTACTGAGTGTGTACTGACGTGTATACTGAGTGTCTACTGAGTGTGTACTGACGTGTGTACTGAGTGTGTACTGACGTGTATACTGAGTGTGTACTGAGTGTGTACTGAGTGTGTACTGACGTGTGTACTGAGTGTGTACTGAGTGTGTACTGACGTGTGTACTGAGTGTGTACTGGCGTGTGT
>NC_080736.1:695000-710000 GCF_019097595.1 Hemibagrus wyckioides | reverse complement strand
CACTTCACACTCCAGCTTTATAAAAGGAAGCTAAATAGTATACAGATTAATGCATTCAATCCATCAATCACACAATCAATCAGTCACACAATCAATCGCACAATCAATCAATCACACAATCAATCAGTCACACAATCAATCAATCAGTCACACAATCAATCACACAATCCATCAATCACACAATCAATCAATCAGTCACACAATCAATCGCACAATCAATCAATCACACAATCAATCAATCAGTCACACAATCAATCGCACAATCAATCAATCACACAATCAATCAGTCACACAATCAATCAATCAATCACACAATCAATCAGTCACACAATCAATCACACAATCCATCAATCACACAATCAATCAATCAGTCACACAATCAATCGCACAATCAATCAATCACACAATCAATCAGTCACACAATCAATCAATCACACAATCAATCAGTCACACAATCAGTCAATCAATCAATCAATCAATCAATCAATCAATCAATCACACAATCAATCAGTCACACAATCAATCAGTCACACAATCAATCACACAATCAATCAGTCACACAATCAATCACACAATCAATCAGTCACACAATCAATCACACAATCAGTCACACAATCAATCAATCACACAATCAATCAATCAGTCACACAATCAATCACACAATCACACAATCAATCAGTCACAAAATCAATCAGTCACACAATCAATCACACAATCAATCAATCACACAATCAATCAATCAATCAGTCACACAATCAATCAATCACACAATCAATCACACAATCAATCAATCACACAATCAATCAGTCACACAATCAATAAATCACACAATCAATAAATCACACAATCAATCAATCACACAATCAATCACACAATCAATCACACAATCAATTGTTAATACATTTCTAGCAAAAATCTTTTTCATTTGCTAAATAATTTACTTTTATTAAATTTATTTGGAGTGTATTTTCTAGTAAATTATTTCAATGTTGTAATGAATAGTCATATTGTCTTATAATGAACAAATTTTTGTAAATTATAGATTTTTTATTTAGATTTATTAAATCTATTAAAATGTATAATCTGTATGAAGATTTTTTTATTTAGATTTATAATTTTGTTTCAGGTCTATTATTTAATCAATAATAAAATATTTAAAAAAAATAAAAAATAAAAATAAAAATAAATAAATAAATAAATAAATGTTAGCGAGTGCAGGAGTGAGATGTTCAAGTGTTTGGTTTCATTCTGTGTGGAGTTTCTGAACAATCCTTTTTAAAACATTTGTTAAAAAGTAAGAGCTTGTGGAAGCTCCTGAGTCCCACAGCAAGGCATGAGCTGGACAGAGATGAATCCGAGTGGACAGTGAAGTCCAGGCTGGTGTTTGTGACGAGGCTCAGGTTCCTCAACTCGCTCCACTCTATCAAGGCCAGTGCTTATTTTTTCTTCTCTCTAGTGTGGTCACCTCAGTGAGCTGATCAGAAACACTGGCTCCATCACAGGCCTGACTCTGGACTCACTGTGAGATGATGAAGAAGAGAGATGTCCTTCATCCACAGAGCTTTAATCCAGGAGCAGCTCTGACTCTCAGAGAGCTCCTTCCTCTGTGGTGACCTCAGACTCCACAATTCCTCCTAATGAGACACGCCTCCAACCTCCAACAATCAATGAATAACAAGACAAAATTTCTTTATGTGCCTAGACTCCACACACACACACACACACACACACACACACTGTGTCATGTTTCTGCACCTCATCAGGTCTGACTCTGAGTGTCTGGTGTTAATGTAATAAAATAAATAAATAAATATATGCAGAATCTCAGCAGCCACTTCACACCTCCTCTGTCTGCAGACATCCTTCACTAAGAGAACTTCCTCACAGTGACCATGAAGAAGAACTTTTTTCTTCCTTAAGAGCATTTTGGTGATCTTTTTAATGACATTAATGTTAGTATTCTGTGGAAGGATAATGGTGTTTATCATGGCAACACTATTAAATGATCATTGACCAAAAGATTAAAGATCAAATTGATTGATATGCAGGTGTTTAATCGGCAGGTCTCTGATTGAATGGCAGGTTTTTGATATATGGATTGATTGGCAGGTGTTTGGTTGCCAGATGTTTGATATATTGTTTGATTGGCAGGTGTTTGTTTGATTGGCAGGTGTTTGTTTGATTGGCAGGTGTTTGATATATTGTTTGATTGGCAGGTGTTTGATATATTGTTTGATTGGCAGGTGTTTGATATATTGTTTGATTGGCAGGTGTTTGATATATTGTTTGATTGGCAGGTGTTTGATATATTGTTTGATTGGCAGGTGTTTGATTGGCAGGTGTTTGATATATTGTTTGATTGGCAGGTGTTTGATTGGCAGGTGTTTGATTGGCAGGTGTTTGATATATTGTTTGATTGGCAGGTGTTTGATTGGCAGGTGTTTGATTGGCAGGTGTTTGATTGGCAGGTGTTTGATATATTGTTTGATTGGCAGGTGTTTGTTTGATTGGCAGGTGTTTCATATATTGTTTGATTGGCAGGTGTTTGTTTGATTGGCAGGTGTTTCATATATTGTTTGATTGGCAGGTGTTTGGTTGCCAGATGTTTCATATATTGTTTGATTGGCAGGTGTTTGGTTGATTGGCAGGTGTTTGTTTGATTGGCAGGTGTTTGATATATTGTTTGATTGGCAGGTGTTTGATATATTGTTTGATTGGCAGGTGTTTGATATATTGTTTGATTGGCAGGTGTTTGATATATTGTTTGATTGGCAGGTGTTTGATATATTGTTTGATTGGCAGGTGTTTGATATATTGTTTGATTGGCAGGTGTTTGATTGGCAGGTGTTTGATTGGCAGGTGTTTGATATATTGTTTGATTGGCAGGTGTTTGATTGGCAGGTGTTTGATATATTGTTTGATTGGCAGGTGTTTGGTTGATTGGCAGGTGTTTGAAGGTGTGATGGACTTCTCCACAGTTCTGAACAGCAGCCGTTTCTCATCAGTACATCACTTTAAATCCAGTTTAATCCTCAGAGCTGATGTTCAGATGATCAGGAGGTGATTAATAAAGCTGTAGTGCTGAAGTTTAGAGCTGAAATGCTGCAGGAGGTTAAATCATAAATCCTCAGAAGAATCATTTCAGACTTCATCATGAAGATCACTCATGTTGTCTTGTTTATTTCTTATTGAGAAAGTCTTAATAATCCACTTTTCATCTGCGCTGCTGAAATTTAGACTGAAGATCAAAACCCAGATGCTGAAGATCTAAAGCTTGATTCTGTAAAGCATCTCTCACTCTTCAGCTTCTCCTTCAGTTAAAATCTAGACCTTCAGTTGATCTGAATAAAGAAAGACAGATGTTCTACTTCCTCGCATCACTTTTCCTGCTTGGAGGAAGAAGCTGTATTTTGGTGGGTTTTCTGAGTTGCATATTTTAAAGAATCGCTCTGCTGCTTGTGATGCATTAAACATGTCCAGGGTTTAGATTCAATTACAGAGAGCTCGACTGAGACGCTTTACAAAATAAAACACGCAGAGGAAAGAGAAAAGAACAGAACTTATTCTACAGATTTCAAAAACTAATTAGAAAGTGTGTTTGGATTGTGTTTGCTGAGTTCTGATTGGACAAGAGCAGTGTGGTGTGTTCTTATTGGACAAGAGCAGTGTGGTGTGTTCTGATTGGACAAGAGCAGTGTGGTGTGTTCTGATTGGACAAGAGCAGTGTGGTGTGTTCTGATTGGACATGAGCAGTGTGGTGTGTTCTGATTGGACATGAGCAGTGTGGTGTGTTCTGATTGGACATGAGCAGTGTGTGTGTTCTGATTGGATGAGAGCAGTGTGGTGTGTTCTGATTGGACGCAAGTAGTGTGCTTTGTTCTGATTGGACGAGAGCAGTGGTGTGTATTCTGATTGGACGAGAGTAGTGTGATGTGTTCTGATTGGATGAGAACAGTGTGGTGTGTTCTGATTGGAAGAGAGCAGTACAGCCTGTTTTGATTGGCTGAAAGTAGTACAATGTGCTCCGATTGGTCCTTGTGCTCTTATAGAGCGTAAGTAGAGATTATAGACAGGTTATGAACATTATTAAGGTGGTTATTAATGCAGTTAGGAGATAAAGTGCAGAAATGGAACCCTGAGGATGTGAGGATCCAGGTGAGATCTCGTCTTTGTGCTGCTGCCATGTTCATCGTCTCATTAAAGTCATCAGAGTTTAAACGACACGTTTCTGCTTGTCTTTCTGCCTGTAATGAGGAAAAAACATTAGCGTCACGTCTCGTACCTGAGCAGCGTCTCCAGGCTTTAATTGCTTTGCGACTTCTCGTCTCAGCGGCAGAAACCAATTAAAGAATGCGAGAGAAGCCTGAGAGGAGATCGTAGTGTTTCTCTATATTTAGCATCTCAGTGACAAATGAAAAGGCAGCAGGGAAGAAGAGAACACGCCGGATATAAATAAGATGTAAATAAGAGTGCAGTGATTCTGATTCAGTCCCAAACACAAACACAGGACACATAAAAACACCCCTGCTTTATAAAAAAGAACGTTTACAAGTCCACAGCTGTGTGTGTGAGTAAAGCTGACATGACATCAGACTCAATCAGAGGAGTCAAATGACTCGTTCAACTGAACAAACTGAATCAGTTGACAAGAACAAATGATTCAGAAAGGATTTTACTGAACCGACATATTAGATCCTTCCTTCTAGCTGTGACCTTCTCATTTTATATTCAGTTTGGCCACGCCCACTCCACTATTCCACATCCTAAGCTTTACAGTTTGAACAGTTATACAAAATTACAGTGTGTAAAATATTTTACATTTACATTTGATTTATTTATTTTTTTGTCAAATGAACAGCGACAAAAAAATAACCAAGACAGCGCTGGTGCTTTGAGGCTAATAAAGCTAACAGTGAAAAGAAGCTTACAGCCACCAGTTTAGCATCATCACATACGTCACAGAGCTAGAAGTAGTCTTAAGTAATTCAACTTGTTTAGGGGCGTGGTCTAAAGTATGAGGGCAGAGTTATATGTCAGATCTGGTGTTTCTGCTGTTTTCTTCTGCCTGAGATGAGATAAACACCAGAGGGAGAAGTGGATTTAAAATGATTATGAAATTCAGAGGTAAAGACACAGAGAGAATGAGAGAGTAAAGAGGAATGCAATAATTATAGAAATTAAATATTCAAATATTACCAATATATGTGACACACATCATGGGGTGAAACTTTACACTTCACTCTTTTTATTTCTCTGTCTTTTCTTTGCCAGATGCCACACCAGGATAAAGGTCAAAGGTCATCGTCTCATCCCTACAGCTCTGTTGTGATTTATGGGGTCAGATTCGGGTGGCGGGCCACAAAGCGGTCACATGATTAATCCTCTGGCGCTGAAGTCCAAGCCGGAATGTGGTGTTAGATGTCCGGAGGTCAGGCTCGTGTTTATCGTGTCCTCTTCATGCCTGTTGCCACAAAAGTCTTCAATTAGCAGCACAGACTCAAAGGAAAACAGCTTTAATCCCTCGCCACTCCTCCCGTTTCAACTGGAACCACAAAGCTAAATATTTCTTTAACCAGTGCAGCAATTTGAGCTTTAAAAAGATCCTGATAAAATCCAAACATCTGAGGGCAATAAAACACAAAACGTTTTTATTTTAGCAGTTATACACCATTATTACACACCGTTTTATTTCATTATTTTAAAACGAGGGACAGATCCAGTGTCTGAATCTCCTGTTCTCTATTAACTGCATTCAGCTGCTAAAGTTAAGCGTTACTGTTCTTCAGAGTAAATTCAGGAAGACCTCAAGGCTTCGAGTTTAAAAAAATAAAGTCAAATTCTTTTCTCAGATTTTACTCACGCATTAAAAACAGAGAGACATTTCTAGCCTAAAGTTACCTTTTCAATCATTAAACATTTTTCACCTATGGTTAGTTAGTTAGTTAGTTAGTTAGTTAGTTAGTTAGTTAGTTAGTAAGCTAGTAAGTTATATTCACTTATTTGTTTGCTTGTTTGTTCACCCCACACCTCCAGCGCCCTGGGTTCGAGTCTTGGTGGGTTTCCTCCCACAGTCCAAAGACATGCTTCTAGGATAAGTGGAGTCTCTGAATTGCCCGTAGTGTGTGAATGACTGTGTGTGTGCCCAGCGTGTATCCTGCCTTGATGCCCGATGACGCCTGAGATAGGCACAGGCTTCCCGTGACCCGAGTATAGATCGGATAAGCGGTACAGACAATGAAATGAAAAAATATATCAATAGCTAGCGTTAGCTGGCAAAGTGTTCACCTGCTTTACTGACCTGGACCAGAAGGGGGCAGTGTTTCACATGTCAGTGCCTCTAAATGCTATTAATTAGAACACAGTACCAGTTTTAACCACAAGGGGGAGGACTGCTAAGTGAGGTGTGGGGATAGCTGATAGCTGAACGTTATCACAGACTAAACCACAGGAAAGAGAATATAATGTTTTGGGTTTTTTCTCTAGATGTTTCCGTTAAGGTGCTAAACTGCTGCTGGCTTTTGTTTTGTTCCGGTTGAGTTCTGGATGAAAGAATGTGCCAGACTCAATAAATATAAAAACACAAAGCATTGCATCTTTAACACCTCTGTAAACATCTCCCTGCCTCCAGCTGCTGCTCTCGGCTCCGTTACCTCCTCGCCTCTGTTTACTCCACAAGGTCAACACTAAAACTCCACTTTCCCATTTTCAGTGTGACGAACTCTGTGACATGAAGGTAAACATCTGGGAGAGATGCTGCGTCTCGCTCCTCAAGCATTCCTGGAGAAAATCACAAAATTCCAGCAATCAACACTATAAACCCCTCAGATGGCAGAACAATGACCTCGAGAACCTTGGCCTTGAGAACACTGACCTCAAAAACTCTGGCCTAGAGAATAGTGACCTCAAGAACCCTGCTTATCCTTAAATTAACACACAGTCATGGGGTTCTGACTTTGTCACCTTCTCTCTCTCTCTCTCTCTCTCTCTCTTTCTGTCTCTCTCTCTCTCTATTTTAACACACACACATGCACTGTTTATGACCCCTGCTGTCATCACCCAGTGGTTCTGATGTCAGCATATGCTGCTAAACAAGGTGTGTGTGTGTGTGTGTGTGTGTGTTTCTTTAGAGCTCAATAAGGGATTAATTGCTTCATGTTGGGTTGTGGCTCCTGAATACAATACAATCAGCCAAAACAGTGGAGCTATGCTGCTAATGTAGCTAACAATTCATGAAGAAAGAAAGAAAGAAAGAAAGAAAGAAAGAAAGAAAGAAAGAAAGAAAGAAAGAAAGAAAGAAAGAAAGAAAATGAATTGAGTGTTGAGAGAGAACATCTGAGCTCCAGCAGAATTTGAAAGGTGT
The DNA here is from genome assembly GCF_019097595.1 of Hemibagrus wyckioides. Classification (NCBI taxonomy): domain Eukaryota; kingdom Metazoa; phylum Chordata; class Actinopteri; order Siluriformes; family Bagridae; genus Hemibagrus; species Hemibagrus wyckioides. The sequence continues at coordinate 702,640 of NC_080736.1, read as the reverse complement.
GTGTCAAATACACCCTCAGTTACGTCACACACACACAAGGCAGAGTGTGTGTGTGTGTGTGTGTGTCCTGGGTGATTATTATGATGTGTCCACATGTAGAGGTCAAGAATTGGAACATTTTTGTAATTAGTTCTAATTTGTGAAAGTGAACAGAATAAATATATTAATGATAAAATATTTATTTATCTTTATTTGGTCCTGAGGGTGTACAAACTTTTGCACTCAACTGGAACTAGGCTCTGGTATGAATACTGAAAGGTAATCTGAAAGGTTTCTACTCTGAAAGTGACCTGAGATAACTCGGGTTAAATAAGTAAGATGTATTTTTAATGTTTATTTGATGAAGTAAACCGTGAAACAGAAAGATGGTGAAGAAATAAATAACAATTCAACAATAAACTCAACAAACTCCATCTGTCAGGCTGCATTAGCACTCCGCGCTCATCTGGGCCTTTTGCTAAATTAGCATCAATAATCACAGTCAGAAAACTGCATCTGCTATTTGTACAAGATTTTCATTCAGGAAACAGAAAGAGAATTAAAGAGGGGGAAGAAAACGGCGAGCAGACGGAGAAATGCTAATCCACATCACCTACACACACCGCCCGCACTTCTCCTCCGCCCTCATCCTCCTCTTCCTCACTTCCTGCAGATGAAGTGCACATCAGCTACGTCTCAGGAGTGCACACTTACAGCACGAAGAGGCCGCAGTCTAGGGATGGAGTGGAGGAGGAAAGGATGGTGAGGTTGATTTGGAAGGAGACCCATGCTTCTTAATCAGGGCTTCAGAAGAAGGAAGGGTCAGGGGTCTAGTGAAGGGAAGTAGACACATGAGACTGGAGATATTTCCTAAAAAGGACCTTTCTTAAAATATTCACAGAACCTCATGAAGAATTCCTCCACAAACCTCCATCACTTCTCTTCTTTTTCAGCAAGAAAATTGTCCTTCACACCCTGATGAGCTCCAAACACACGACAATAATAAATTACACCGGGGCGAGAGACACTCATAAATCACAGAGAGAGAGAGAGAGAGAGAGAGAGAGAGAGAGAGAGAGAAAGAAAGAGAGAAGAGACTTTCTAATTTTATATTATATAATTTTTATGATTTGTTTTTCTGTTTGTTTTGTTTAAAATTGAGAAACAGAGAGACAGATGTCTGTCTTTCTCTCCATTAGTGGGTGGTCTCATGTCTCCTGCATGGGTGTGACACAGATTTGACTCTTTGTGTGTGTGTGTGTGTTATTTACAGATTCAGGACATTTGAGCTCCTGTGTGTTTCTGTAATGGCTGAAAATCTACCAAGGAACGGAATGACCTGCTTTTGTACAAAGAGTCACACACACACACACACACACACACACATAGGGAGTCCTGTGTGTGGTTTCAGATCCTGGAGTGCTGTTGCATTGGAGTGTGTGTGTGTGTGTGTGTGTTTGCCCTCAGGGGCGATCACTGTAGAGTGTGTAAGGAGAGAGAGAGTAGTGCTCTGCAAGCATGTCTTCACACACACACACACACACACACTCACACACACTCACACACACACACACACACACACACACACGCACACACACACACACACACTCCGTCTCTCCCATAACGTGACCTGTCTTTATGTGTCTTTATTCGTTCCTCCCTTGTTCCCTTCACTTGACCCCTACACCCTTCCTTTTTCTGATTAAAAGTTAATTTTTTTTAAGTCACAGGTCATGTACTAAATCGACCTCACTTCCTTCTCATCCTTCACTTGACCCCTACATCCTTCTGTTTTTTTTCATCAGAGGCACAAAGACCAGAGTGATGCATATTTTATTTTTATTGGAGTAACAGATCATGTTCCAAATCACTCTCGCTCCCTTGCTTCCTCTGCTTGACCCCTAGACCTGATGTTATTCTCACGTTATCAAGCCTTGAACAAGCGTGTGCATGACAGGTCTCATTCTGAAACCAGTCTCACTCCCTTCTCCCCTCCACTCCACTCCTACAGACCTCTGTTTTCAGAGCCGAGCCGAGCCTCACGTTAGAGGAACAGAAGAGGTGTTCCAGTTCGACTTGACTCCCTTCTCTAACTTTATTTTCTTATTGAATCAAACTTCAAGCTAAAGAAATAACTCTAAATCATGTACCAAATCACTTCCTCCTCTTCCTCCTCTTCCTCAAATCCCCTTCTGCCTACTTTTTCTGGGATCTGAGCCTCAAATAGAAACCTCAATATAAGTATTTATTTTTAAACATTTCTTTATTTATATCATTTTCTGCATCAGATTTATTTATTTTTACACAAAGAACATGTCAAATTCCAAAATAAAGAAATATTCTCCTACTCCCTTCCTCCCTGCTTCATTTTCGGAGCCGACGTGGTCATTTTTCATTTATATCTGCGTGTGCGGTCATGTCCCAAATCAGTCTTGCTCCCTTTTCCCCCTCCCTGACCCCTGTGGCCTTCTGCAGGTCTCCACTCATTCAGGCTTCATTAGAGCTCCGACTCCCTGTTTATATTTACTGATCCATTTATTTATTTATTTCTTCATATCACTTGTTCATTTCCTGCTGTACAGAGAGACTGTCTGCCCTCGAAGTGTGGGAAAAATTCACCCCGTCTCTCGCCTAAAGAGAAACGAGAGAAAAGAGACAGAGAGAGAGAGAGAGAGAGAGAGAGAGAGAGTGAGAGAGAGGAATGAGGAGATTAACAGATGGCTCTCATCTCTGGACACATACTGCCCCCTGCAGGAGGAAGAGAGTTATACAGACAGAGAGCAACAGGGAAGGAAGAATGATAGACGGGGTGATGGATGAAAGAAAGAATGCAAAATAGAATGACTCAGAAAAAGGAGAGGAATAAAATAAATAAATAAAGAAGGAGATAAGAATAAAGATGAATAAAGAATTATTATGGGGGGGTGAAAAAGTGAGAAAGGAAAAGAAAGAAAACGGAGCGATTCAGAAAGAAAGATGGAGAAAAGAAGCAGATCGATCACACAACCTTCAATCAGCATCTTCAAAACACACACACACACACACTCCTGACCCGGAGCACTGCTGCTCTTGAGGGAATGCAGGTGTGTAGTCACGCTGTGCTAAGCAGCTAAGCGTAGCTCGTTCTTCACACATCGCTGCATCGCCATTTTTATTTATTTTTATTTCTATTATTTATTTATTTATTTACTTCACTTCAGTTTTTTAGATGCCTTTAAAAATCTGCTTAATTCCAGCTCAGGATCTAATCAGATAAGCCACATTGTAAGGAGAGAGTCTGTATTGACTATTACTGTAATGTAGGGGTGCCAATACTTTTTTAAGTTAATAAATTATTTAATATTTGCAGATGTTATCTTATTTTCTGTTATATATTTTACCAAAAAACTCTCCAAGTCTAGCATCACACACTGAGCAGCTAGCATAATGTGTAGCAAGAAGTAAACTAGCATGAAGGTAAATTTAGCTTGATGTTTTATTATGTGCATGTTTCATATGTAAACTAGTATGACAGTGTATTAGCCTAACAGTGAATCTTAGCAAGCATGCCAGAGAGCTAGCATATATTTGTGATTAGAGATCATCAGTAGGATTAACTAGCATTAAAGCTAAAATAACAGTGGACTAGCATGAAAGTGAGCTAACATGAGTGTAAAGTGCTCTTCATATGAAATGCTTACAGATAATGTTCCTCATAGCTGCATGAAGCTAGTGTGGACTTCCCTTTATACAGCATGACACTAGCGTTAGCTGCCTTTTAGTGTAGTAGTGTAATGTAATGTAGTGTAGTGTAGCAGTGTCAGCCGATAAGCATTGTTGGACATCGCTCATAGTTGCATAGATGATCATTTACTGATCTTTCCACTCCCTCTGGAAATCACCAAAACCATGGATGTCCGCTCCAGCTCACATGGTATAGAGAGAGCGCAGCGCCGTCGCCGCGAGCATAAACAGAGACGTGGGAAGCGCGGCGGCGTTAGAGCGAGGCTAAAGCTGAACCCTCATTGAACACTCCCAAGCATCTTTCTTGCAAATGTACGATCTCTGGTGAATAAAATGGACTGCAACTGCAACTTTGGATAACAACCCAAAAACGGATCAAGGAAGGTAATGTCATGATTTTTACGGAAACTTAACAACAAACTTAACAACAACATTCCCAGCAGCGCCATTGAACTAGAGGGGTTTTCTGGACAGACAGGTCAGCAGTGGACTCTGGTAAGCACGAGGGTGGAGGTCTGTGTATTTATGTTAATAAATCATGGTGCACAGACTCGACTGTTATTGAAAGTCATTGCTCTGCTCATCTGGAGTATTTGAGGATTAAATGCAGACCCTTTTATCTACCGAAAGAATTCTCAGCCATTGTTGTGACTGCAGCATACATCCCTCTGGATGCTAATGCTAAGGCTGCAATGGAACTGCATGTAGCTATCAGCAAGCAACAGGGTACACATCCTAGTGGATCTATTATTGTTGCTGGGGACTTTGACTACTCCAACTTAAGATGGATGTTGCTGACCAACTGGTGCAAGTCTTCACTGACATTTTTAACCTGTCACTGGCCCAGGCCATTCTTCCCACATGTAATCACATATCCTCAACCCTCATCCTGAACACCGTGTCCCACAAGGCTGTGTGCTGAGCCCACTGCTCTACTCCCTGTTCACCCATGACTGTGTTTCGTAGCATAACTCCAACATCTTCATCAAATATACAGATGATACCACAGTTGTTGTTCGAATCAGCAAGAACGATTAATCGGCCAACATGGAAGAGATCCAAAGCCTGTCAGCATGGTGTTCCATGAACAACCTCACCATCAACGCCATGAAGACAAAGAGCTCATCGTGGACTTCCGGAAATCTAACAGCAACAGACACTCTCCTATCTACATCAACGGGTCTGAAGTAGAGCATGTCTCCAGCTTTAAGTTCCTGGGCATCCACATCTCTGAGGATCAGTCTTGGCATCTGGACACCTCGACTCTGGTTCAGAAGGCGTAACAGCGTCTTTACTTCCCGAGAAGACTAAAAAAAAAGTTCACCTATCCCCCAAGATCCTGACCAACTTTTACCGCTGCATTATTGAGAGCATCTTGACAAGCTCCATCACAGTGTGGTACAGCAGCTCCACAGTGTGTGAAAAGATAGCACTGTAAAGGGTGATGAAAACTGACCAACCCGTCATCGGTACCCAACTACCTGCCATTGAGTCTCTTCACCACAGTAGATGTCTGTGCAGAGCACACCAAATCATCAAGGACTCCCACAAACTTCCTTCCATCCAGGAGGAGATACAGATCCATCCACACCAGAACCAGCAGGTCCAGGGCCAAGGTTCAGGTTCAGGTTCATGGCCAATAAATCTACTGACCTCTACACACTACACACTCAGGTCTCACTACACTTCACCACCTTGCAGTTCTGCTCCACTCTGTACATTCTGCTACATCTTCTCAGTGTAATATAATTATAATGTACATATTGTTAATTTCATAAATTACACCGAGTTTATCTATCTATCTATCTATCTATCTATCTATCTATCTATCTACCTCTATATATATATATACATATATACTGTGTTACTGCTATACATACACTGTACCTAATGCACACATTTTGCACAAATATATAATTACTCTTTTCTTTACACTTTATCTGCTGTAAATACAATTTGTACATACTTCTCTATACACACTCTGACACAGCAATATACATTTATTCTTGTATATTTACATATTTATCTGCACTTGTTCATTTGCACAATTTCTACTATTTGCACTTCTGGTAGATGCTAAACAGCATTCCGTTGCTATGAACCTGTACTTTGCAATGACAATAAAGTTGTATCTATCTATCTATCTATCTATCTATCTATCTATCTATCTATCTATCTATCTATCTATCTATCTATCTATCAGTATACAAATAAATTTACCTTCGAAAAACATTTTTAAAGAAATTATAAATGGGATACATTTTATGTTTTTATAAATCATAACAGAATTTGTATTAGCTTTGGCATTAGCTTTAGCTTTTAGCTGAGAATTGAAAATCTTGCTGTTATTTTGCTGTATATACCTGATTGTTTACACATTAAAAGCTGAGGTCAGATCTCTGAGGGAGAAATCAGACGATTAAGCTGTAGGATTAGATTTGAAATCAGACATCACATGCTTTCATCAAGCATTCCTGAACATGAGGAACGTCTCGAGAACACACTGCTACACTCTGTTTAATCATCTTCACCGTAAAAAACACTTCAACAAGCAGCAGAAAAACTTAAAGCTGATCCTTTATTTAGATAAAGTCTGCTGCAGAAACCTGTTCAGTCTTCAGCTAAGTGCTAACTAAACCTAAAGAAGCTAACGTGTGTAAAACAAACCTTTTTCAGCTCATTAAAATTAATATTCATTCTTTTATCAGTTAAAAACTTTTTGGGTGGATTTTGGGGAGGAGTTTAGAGGAGATTTTGGGGAGGAGTTTAGAGGAGATTTTGGGGAGGAGTTTAAAGGAGATTTGGGGGGGAGTTTAGAGATGATTTTGGGGAGGAGTTTAGAGGAGATTTTGGGGAGGAGTTTAGAGGAGATTTTAGGGAGGAGTTTAGAAGAGAGTGTGGAGATTAGTTTAGAGGAGATTTTGGGGAGTGGTTTAGAGGAGATTTTGGGGAGGGCTTCAGAGGAGATTTTGGGGAGGGCATCAGAGGAGATTCTTGGGAGTATTTTAAAGGAGATTTTGGGGAGGAGTTTAGAGGAGATTTTGGGGAGGAGTTTAGAGGAGATTTTGGGGAGGAGTTTAAAGGAGATTTGGGGGGGAGGAGTTTAGAGGAGAGTTTGGAGATATTGTACTAAAACTTCATCAGAACCTCTGCAGCACTTTTTTTCTAAAACTCCTCCATCTCAGATTGTTCCAGTTTCACAACGTCTGGTTTTGATGGAGCAGCCACCGACTCATCAGATCACACACTCAACACTGTGCTGGGGTTTCAGCCCAATTCCTGACGTCATCATCATCATCATCATCACCTCAGTGTCAGGACCTATATAAGATCAGCAGAAAAACCGCAGCCTCCTCAGGATGAAGTGAAGTCGTGATCTTCTGTGATGAATGCAGTGTTTTTCTGTCTTTGCAGCAAAGCGTCACATCTGATGATCTTCTGCAGATGGAAATGGCTGCCGGAGTCCTGAGAGCATTCCGCTTGAAGAGGTCGAACTGAAGGGGAAACTTTTTTTGTTTTTCTCTCGTCGTCTCCTTGATCTCTCCCTCACACAGAGATGAGATTGTGTTTCAGGGCTTTGCATCATCCCAGTGTTTCTGGCCTTCATCACACTTTCACTGGACTTTACCGACGTTCCCTCTGTGGACCGGAGCTGATCGAGAAAACAAGCTGCAATTAAAAACACACATTCTTTTTTAATAATAGAAGACTCTCTCGTTATGTATTATTGATCATTTAGTGACATTAGCAGTAATTAGCTCTGCATGCTTGTGGTTCTTCATGAAGAACACCTGAGTGTCGTTATATACTGTGTAGGGTTCGGGATGGGTTTAATGCAGCCGATTCGAATCATTACTTTCCTTCCATCTGAAGATCTGCTGCTTTATCGCCTCGCTGAAGGTCGGGAGACGGTTCCTCTGGACTCCTGAGGATTTTAA
>NC_080736.1:670000-680000 GCF_019097595.1 Hemibagrus wyckioides | reverse complement strand
GAAAACAGACCGAACTCGATCCTTACGTCTTTATTCATCATCATCATCATCACGTGTCAGTTTCTGAAACTTATTTACTGAAGCTTGGCTACAGATTATATGAAACACAGAAGGTTTCTTCACATCTGTGGAGAACAGTGTTAATAAATCATAAAAACATCTGTCCGGATTTACACAACATCTAAAGGTTTATTTTAAATCAGAGCTCATGTGAGGATGTTGAAGATTAGATCGAGTTTCATCATTAAATGAATATTTATAACTGTAAATCATAACTGTGTCAGATAGAGAGAGAGAGAGAGAGAGAGAGAGAGAGACAGAGAGAGAGAGAGATGTGAGAGGGAGAGAGAGAGAGAGAGAGGGAGAGAGAGAGATGCGAGAGAGAGAGAGAGAGAGAGACGCGAGAGAGAGAGAGAGAGAGAGAGAGAGAAAGAGAGAGATAGGGAGAGAGAGTGAGACACGAGAGGAAGAGAGAAAGAGAGAGAGAGTGTGTGTGTGACACTGAGTTTTTAAGTATATTGTTTATTAATTCAGTAATTCAGTAAATAATCCACATGTGCAAAGGCTCCGCCCCTAACCACTGTTGATTGGCTTACATAAGGTAAATGCAGCATCATGTTTTATTTTCCTGATCTAAATGTGTGTGTGTGTGTGTGTGTGTGTTCAGTATATATATTACATTTTATTTGTCCCACTACTAGCACACAGTACGACGTTTAGCGAAATACTTTTCAGCTGTTCGTGTGATAGTAAAATAATGTGTAATATAATTAGATATAATTACAAATATAATCAGATTCTCACACTCTGAAGTAATCCACTTAATACTCCTTCAAAAGAGTTTTCTAAAAACATTTAGAGGAAAGTTTGATCCTTCAAAAGCAAATCAAGCTAAAGTCAAACTTTAAGAATTTATATTCCTCAGGGATTAAAAACAAAAAAATTACCATTTATTATTAAACTTTCAGCTCATCTCTACAGCTTTAATAGACGAGGTGTGTATCGAGTCTCTGTAGGAGTGAGTGTGTGTGTTTACCTGGACTTTACCTTCACCTGGAAGCTCCAGAGTCTGATGTAACGTTGTGAGGTGTGAGTAAGGGTCAGCATGTGTCTCTGTGTCCTCCTGCAGATGATGATACTCAGGACTTTTCTCTGGACAGTGTTTCTGCACCTGGTTTTCACCACAGCTGAAGATGTTAAAGACATTTCAGCCTCATCCGTCCTACAGAGACAGAAACGAGAATGGCAGTGGAACATGTTGATCGTGTACGAGGAAAAACCACCTCAGGATCCCCCAGAGGTGATTGGCAAGGTAAGAACGTCAACCCTGAACTTCCAGATAGATTTAATGTTCTTTCACACGCTCAGGACATCGGACCTGCAACCCTCGTCATCATTTTTGTGTAAATAATTCGATTTGCTCTTGCTATCTTCTCTAGCTGAAGAACACTTTCTTCAATGAAAGCAAAGGCAGGAACGTGGAGTTCAGGCTCTTGGGAGAAGGAGCAGGCGACATCTTCACCGTGAATGAGTTTGGAGATGTGCTCGTGATGAAGAAGCTGGATCGAGAAAAAATCAGCAGCTACAAATTAACAGCACAAATCATTAATACTATAAGTGGACAAGAGCTTGAAGAGCAGTCTGAGTTCACCATAAAGGTCCAGGACATTAACGATCACACACCCGAGTTCTCCGAGCCTTACGCCGGGTCTGTTGATGAGCGAGCACGCCCAGGTATGAGTCTCATCAGTGTCCATGTTGTAATAACTGCTTCCCATGCAGAACCATACAGTTATAACCGTTTATACATTTTGTACAAGAATACGCTGTTGCTATAGTAACGCTAGTGTATTAGAAGAAAAATAAAGCTGTGATTCACAGCTGCACCTTCTGACCAATCAGAATCCAGCATCAGGAGTCAGGAAATATAAATGTTGATTGTTTATAATGTTGATGTTAGGAACGGTGGTGATGACAGTGCGAGCGACCGATAAAGATGACCCGAGTTCTCCCAACGGAATGGTGACCTACACACTGCTGAACGCAACCAACGTCTTCAACATTAACCGCAGAACAGGTGAGATCTTCTTCACTCCACTCTTTATACAGCCATTAAAGGACTGGACAAGACACATCCATGTACCGTTACTGCCTACAAAAAGCATTGGATCCAATCTACCAATTAACTAATTAATTTGATCAATTAAATCTGTGTATATAGGATAAAGTATGGAGTACACAGATATACCCGTATGTAATATTTATTTTAAAATGATATTAATTTTCTAATACAATGCCAGAGAAACAGCCTACAGGTACAGGAACATTCAAACATCTCATCTTTCACCCTTCTAGAGTTAAGGAGAACATTCTAGAAAAGTTAAAAAAAAAATGTAAATATCTAATTTTCTCAGTGATATTCAGAATGTTAACTTTATATATTTTTTAACATTTACATTCTTGTTTCTGCTGAAGATGATCTGCTAACTTTTACTGCTAACTGCTAAATTTTTGTCTTAAAAAAGTTTTGCAGACAAAGGATATTGAATAAAAAAAATATAGTGTTTAGATTTTATCTGTCTCAGAATAAATATCTCAGTATAAAGGAGATTAAACACTGATCTGATCTGAGAGACTGTAATCTGAGGGATTATCATCCTAATGGTGTGAAGGCTGCAGACTCACAGCACTGTCTTTCTCATCACATCATCACTAAAAAGGAGAGCAGCAGTTCCCCTGAAGCTCCAACACGTCTGTTTCCTTCCTTCTCCACACTCTTCTCTCCTCCATCATTCTGCTACAAGTTCCTCTTCATCTCAGCTGTCCAGAGCATGTTGTTCCAGAACTGGACAGATGGTTTCAGATGTTTTAGGAAACTCTAGTCTGGTCTTCCTGTCTTTGAGGAGTACTAGTGGTCTACATCTCATGGTAAACTCCTCCCCATGTGATCAGGTCTTCTCTTGATTGGTGACTTGGTCACGAATGCTCCTAGCTCCTGAATGCTCTTCTTCTTCTTCATCTGGAGAACTGAAGGAGCTTTTCTTCACCAAAGTGAATCTCAGAATTCTTAAAATCATTCTTCTCTCCTCCACCACAGTGACTCTGTTGGGCTTCTGGTCCTGTTGGTGTTCCTGACCTCACCTTTCTTTAAAAGCACAAAGCTAACAGTAGATATGACCACAGTTAATGTTCTTACTCTCTGAAGGGTTTTTGGTTCTGCAGAATAACCAAGAAAAGTTTTCTTCTCTGACAGAGACGACTCTTTAGTGTTTATACAGCATCAGAGCATACACTGTTTATCTGCTTAACACACACACACACACACACACACACACACACACACACACACAGAGCTATGGAACAGATGAGCAGCCATTAAAAAGGGGTGGGGCCACAAACAGTGCTGTATCTCCTGAACCTTTCACCGAATCAGGATGAATATATACTGTGTTAACGAAATAAAATAAATATTAATTATTAGATATATTGAGTGAGGGTGTGTTTGTGTGTGTTTGTGTGTGTCTTCCAGGTGAAATTACAGCTAAAAATAATAATCTGGATCGTGAGTCTCAGAGTGAGTATAAAGTGTTGGTGCAGGTGTCGGACACGCCCGGGTCAACAGGAGGACTGTCAGCGAGCACAGTGATGACCATCACTATCAACGACCTTAATGATAACGAGGCTACGTTCTCCAAACGTACGTCAATTTGAGCCTATACCTCCTGCTTCCTTCTTACACTTCAGCTTCTTCACACATTTGTAGACGTTGTGTTGTGTCCACTGTCCACTGTCCACTCTGCAGAACAAAAGCATCTGTAACTTGAATATTTTCAGTCAGTCTCAGGCCGTGTCTCAAATCACAGTCAGCTGCATTTCTGTCAGCAGTAAGTGAACTTCTTGTGTGTTTTCCACAGAGAGGTACAGCTTCGTAGTGGACGAGGACAAACCAGCGGGGTTCATAATTGGAAAACTGGACATTCAAGACCGTGATGAGAAACAGAATAAAAGGCCCATGTTTACTATAGAGCATTCATATCACCACGTGTTTGATGTGGAGCACAACGACAATTACGATGGAGTTCTCATACTGAAGAAGGTAGCTTTCACTTCATGTCCACTATACAGTGTTTCATCATGTCCACTATACAGTGTTACATCATGTCCACTATACAGTGTTACATCATGTCCACTATACAGCGTTTCATCATGTCCACTATACAGCGTTACATCATGTCCACTATACAGCGTTACATCATGTCCACTATACAGCGTTACATCATGTCCACTATACAGCGTTACATCATGTCCACTATACAGTGTTTCATCATGTCCACTATACAGCGTTACATCATGTCCACTATACAGCGTTACATCATGTCCACTATACAGCGTTTCATCATGTCCACTATACAGCGTTACATCATGTCCACTATACAGCGTTACATCATGTCCACTATACAGCGTTACATCATGTCCACTATACAGCGTTACATCATGTCCACTATACAGCGTTACATCATGTCCACTATACAGTGTTTCATCATGTCCACTATACAGTGTTTCATCATGTCCACTATACAGTGTTTCATCATGTCCACTATACAGTGTTTCATCATGTCCACTATACAGTGTTTCATCATGTCCACTATACAGTGTTTCATCATGTCCACTATACAGTGTTTCATCATGTCCACTATACAGTGGTTTCATCATGTCCACTATACAGTGTTTCATCATGTCCACTATACAGTGGTTTCATCATGTCCACTATACAGTGTTTCATCATGTCCACTATACAGTGTTTCATCATGTCCACTATACAGCGTTACATCATGTCCACTATACAGCGTTACATCATGTCCACTATACAGCGTTACATCATGTCCACTATACAGCGTTACATCATGTCCACTATACAGCGTTACATCATGTCCACTATACAGCGTTTCATCATGTCCACTATACAGCGTTACATCATGTCCACTATACAGCGTTACATCATGTCCACTATACAGCGTTACATCATGTCCACTATACAGCGTTACATCATGTTTACTATACAGCGTTTCATCATGTCCACTATACAGCGTTTCATCATGTCCACTATACAGCGTTACATCATGTCCACTATACAGCGTTACATCATGTCCACTATACAGCGTTTCATCATGTCCACTATACAGCGTTACATCATGTCCACTATACAGCGTTACATCATGTCCACTATACAGCGTTACATCATGTCCACTATACAGCGTTTCATCATGTCCACTATACAGCGTTACATCATGTCCACTATACAGCGTTACATCATGTCCACTATACAGCGTTACATCATGTCCACTATACAGCGTTACATCATGTCCACTATACAGCGTTTCATCATGTCCACTATACAGCGTTACATCATGTCCACTATACAGCGTTACATCATGTCCACTATACAGCATTTCATCATGTCCACTATACAGCGTTACATCATGTCCACTATACAGCGTTACATCATGTCCACTATACAGCGTTACATCATGTCCACTATACAGCGTTACATCATGTCCACTATACAGCGTTACATCATGTCCACTATACAGCGTTACATCATGTCCACTATACAGCGTTTCATCATGTCCACTATACAGCGTTACATCATGTCCACTATACAGCGTTACATCATGTCCACTATACAGCGTTACATCATGTCCACTATACAGCGTTACATCATGTCCACTATACAGCGTTTCATCATGTCCACTATACAGCGTTACATCATGTCCACTATACAGCGTTACATCATGTCCACTATACAGCGTTTCATCATGTCCACTATACAGCGTTTCATCATGTCCACTATACAGCGTTACATCATGTCCACTATACAGCGTTTCATCATGTCCACTATACAGCGTTTCATCATGTCCACTATACAGCGTTACATCATGTCCACTATACAGCGTTTCATCATGTCCACTATACAGCGTTACATCATGTCCACTATACAGCGTTACATCATGTCCACTATACAGCGTTACATCATGTCCACTATACAGCGTTACATCATGTCCACTATACAGCGTTTCATCATGTCCACTATACAGCGTTACATCATGTCCACTATACAGCGTTTCATCATGTCCACTATACAGCGTTACATCATGTCCACTATACAGCGTTACATCATGTCCACTATACAGCGTTACATCATGTCCACTATACAGCGTTACATCATGTCCACTATACAGCGTTTCATCATGTCCACTATACAGCGTTACATCATGTCCACTATACAGCGTTTCATCATGTCCACTATACAGCGTTACATCATGTCCACTATACAGCGTTACATCATGTCCACTATACAGCGTTTCATCATGTCCACTATACAGCGTTACATCATGTCCACTATACAGCGTTTCATCATGTCCACTATACAGCGTTACATCATGTCCACTATACAGCGTTTCATCATGTCCACTATACAGCGTTTCATCATGTCCACTATACAGCGTTACATCATGTCCACTATACAGCGTTACATCATGTCCACTATACAGCGTTTCATCATGTCCACTATACAGCGTTACATCATGTCCACTATACAGCGTTACACTTTGTCTTGACAGGAAATGAAGCTAGTCATCATCTTACTGTGAACTTCTAACTCTACCTTGCTACCTTTTGTGTTTCTTTGCTTTAACAGGAACTCGACTACGAAACCAAGGCGAGCTACACCTTCACTGTAAATATTAAAGAGTATGTTGTCCAGCCTCCCGACAACAGTAACGCCTGGACGTCTGCTACCATCCACATCAACGTTAAAGACGTGGAAGAGCCGCCGGTCTTCTCCCAGAAAGTGTACAACTTCACTGTTAAAGAGGAGCAGAAAAACATCATTGTGGGATCAGTTTCAGCCAGAGACATGGACAAAACCAACCACAAGATACGGTACACACTTCTCGGTCCACGATATCATAACATTCAGAGACAATGTCTTTCTTGATGATGTCAAATTAAATATTACACTGAAAAATGATTCTGTCCTCTTTCTGCTTGAGCTCCCGAGCTGCAGAACCTCCACACGTTCATGTCAAACCTGATGATCCATTTTAGATCAAGTAGAAGAGATCAGACAGGAGCAATATTGGACAATTAACATGCTCTATATAAACATTTACTCTATAATATTTCATTTTAAACCTTTACTTTAATAAAACTTTCTATTTATTTATTTTAAATGATAAAAAGATCTCAGATTTTCAGTGTTGTCTCTGGACCATGTAGCGTGGTGGTGGTAGCACGGTGTTGTGGTGAGTTCTGCTGAAATAGTGACCAGTGCAGTTCAGATGATTAGCTTCAGATACTGAAGAACTACCTCAGAAGACATCGGACAGGAAGTTCAAACCTGCTCACTACTGAGTGTTCCTGCAGGATAGTGATCCTAATCAGTTCTCCAGAGCTCAAACAAATCATCTGAAAGACTACAAGCTGAAAGGATGAACATGTTCATCACAAAGCCCTGAGCTGGAGCCTGGAGAGAGAAGAGGTCCACAGTCCTGCTCGAGTCTCAGCAGCTCTGTCAGGAGGAACGAGAGAAGGGTCAGTGATCTAGCGTTAATCCGGAGCTCTTTGTGTTTCAGGTACAGCATTAAGGATCCTAACAGTCCAGTGAACATTAACAGTGAGACGGGACAGCTCACACTGAAGAAAGCACTGGACCGAGAAGTCCAGAAAGAATACATGTTCCTTGTTATGGCAGAGGAAGAATCCAACAAAAGTGCGTCATCGCTTTAATAAGATATATATTTATTTATATTTATTTTCATATTTAATATATATATATGGCTTTCGGGTGAAATTTCAGGATGCACCTAAAATGCACTATAACCTTTCCAGGGGAACTTAATTTGACCTTCTCTACCCTTCTGAATGCACATGTCCAACTGTTCAGTGTTTCAGTACTTTCTGCAGAACTTGCTGTTCTCTAACAAGGTGCTTAACAGCAAAATTCACAACTGGTGTTTGATCCATGAATCCACCAATAAATTTTCTGGTTCCATTAGAATTGGTATTTAAACAGTCCTCTTCATCATGCTGTTCACATTTTGACATCATGAGACCAAGACCACACCTAACAATTGATCAACAGAACCTCACCATTATGAGGCTTCAAACAGGATGTTCTCAGAGGGAAGTGGCCACTGAGCTTAGAGTGTCACAGAGTGTCATCAGCAGGTTGGGACAGAGATACAGAGAGACTGGAAGAGTCACAGAAAGGCATAGAAGTGGACGTCCTTTGGCCACATCCCACATTGATGACCGCTTCATTGTGAACAGTGCCCTGAGGAACCGGATGATGAATGCCACTCAACTCCAGGCACATTTAAGGGAGGTGAGAGGAACCCAAGTGTCACGTCAGACCATTCGAAACGGTTTACATCGGTGTGGTCTGCGTGCTAGACGACCTGCAAGGGTACCTGACCACACCACCAGGCACAGGCGTCGGGCCAGGGAGCATTTACGCTGGACGAGGGACCGGTGGGCCTCAGTGCTGTTCTCTGATGAAAGTCGATTCACGTTGAGCAGAAATGATGGACCCAACGATGTTGGAGACGTCAAGGAGAGCGCTATGCATCAGCCACTGTTGTGGTGGTGTTACAGTCTGGGCAGGTGTGTCCACTCAATACAGAACTGCCCTACAGCTTGTGAATGGTACAGTGACATCACCCCAGAACCTCAATGACCTGAGGGCCGCCCTTCAAGAAGAGTGGAATGCCATGCCTCAGCAGACAATAAGTTGACTCGTGAACAGCATGAGACGTTGTGGTCAAGCTGTAATTGATGGTCAAGGGCACATGACAGATTATTGAGACATTGAGATTTTTTGTTGTGGTATACCCACCACTGTTGTTGGCTTTTGTTTCAATAAATTGTTTGAGATGAGGAAATCACCATTGCAGCTTCTACTTAAATGCCCTACTTTCATGATATAATATCACTGTAGTGTGAACTTTTTACATTTTCCATAAATTTCACCCAAAAGCCAAATATCCTTAACTTTTTGTGAGTAGTGTATCTCTCTCTCTCTCTGTCTCTCTCTCTCTTGTTACCTGAATAAATGGGTAAAATGTTTCTTTGTTTCTGCAGAGCTGAAATCTTATGTGACAGTCAGAATAAATGTCCTGGACATTAATGATAATGACCCAGAGCTACCCAAGGACCTCGAGCTGCACATCTGTGAGAACGATGAGAGCGGAACTGTGAGGACTGAAAACACATTAACATTTAGATTTTAACTACTGGCTACTACTGCATTTATGTTCTCTAATGTTTATGAAATAACACATTTACAATAATATAAATGTCTCTATAATAACAATATAATGAATAATTATATAAATTATTTTACTATTTTCTTTTTCTACTTTGGGTGTTCTTTTTTAGTTTTATTAATATTTGTAGTTTATTATACACTATTTATTTATTTATTTATTTATTTATTTATTTAAGTTTAGCTAGCACCTTTCTACTAGCCCAGTTGCTTTAATAATAATAATAATAATAATCATTTTCTCCCTCCTGCAGGTTATTGGTCTCATTAGTGCCTTCGACTTGGATGAGAATCCTGGAAGATTTCATTTCAGTCTTATAGGAAAGAGTTCAAACTTCTCTCTTCATGACAATCAGAGTGAGTCTCAGTCAATTATCTCCTGAAAACTCTACAGAAAATCAACAGAATTAATAAAAACATTCCTGTAATAAATTATTTTAAATGAAATGTGTGTGTGTGTGTGTGTGTGTGTGACAGATAACACAGCCAGCATCATCCTGACTCATGGAGGTTTCAGAGCTGAGAGTTCAGAAAGGAAATTTCTGGAAGTGGAGATTACAGACGGTGGAACTCCACCAAGGAAAAAAGTCGCACAGGTTCCCCTGCAGGAGTGTGAGTGTGGGAGTGAGAGACAATACAAACGCTGCAAAGCCCCCACCATGTCCAGCCTTGGCA
>NC_080736.1:647500-667500 GCF_019097595.1 Hemibagrus wyckioides | reverse complement strand
AGGCTATAGTGGCTCTGGGAAAGCCATCCGGTGAGATTCACGAGCAGCTTGTGGCGTATGATGAAGAAGGTGGAGGAGAAATGGACACCAACGTGTACGACGTCTCCATCCTGACCTCGGCTCGCTCAGATGGCCGGCTCTGTCCTGATCCTCCTCCGGCCATGTACGCCGTGGTGAAGAAGCCCTCGGCCTGTAAAGGAGACATGGCAGTGATGATCGAGGTGAAGAAAGACGAGGCCGATCACGACCGGGACGGAATTCCCTACGACACGCTGCACATCTACGGCTACGAGGGGTCCGAGTCCCTCGCCGGGTCGCTGAGTTCACTCGAATCGGCTTCTTCCTTCGGATCTGACCTCGATTACGACTTTCTGAGCGACTGGGGACCTCGATTCAGGACACTCGCACAAATTTACGGCTCTGATGTGAACACTTCGTACTGATCCCTGGACACCAAAACCCACAAGGAGAAGATAAAAGAAGATGCTCGAGTTCATTCAGGAAAAATTACATTATTATTATTATTATTATTATTACTATTATTATCATCATTATGTCCCATCTTTATAGTGGAACATTTGGTTTTCTAATTGATTATATTTGAATATTTTTTAATAGGACAGTTGCTCAGCTCCTGATGCTGATCTCAGAGCAGCAGAAACTCTCAAAAATAAACTTTTATAACTAAATAAACTAACACTTCTTATTCTTATTATATACTTTTAAGATAAATCACACATTCTGCATGTTAGTGTTGTCTCTGTTAGTGTCTCTCTGATTTATTATAACGGCACACACTCGGGTTAATAGTACACCTTATCCCGCAGGGTTCTAGAGCAGTTCTTATCTTTCATCTGTCTGAATTTTTCATAACTCAGGTGTTCAGCTCACATCTACTCTTTATCCATTTTTATATTAACTCACTGCTGTCACTTAACAGGACAAACAAACCCTGCAGCTTGAGACCATGTGACCTCCTCTGTCCTGAAGAAACCTTCAAGAACCTTCTGACCAATCAGAGTCCAGAATACTATTTAACACCAAAACTGTCCACACCAGGGGAGGAGAAATGACTGAACACTCTATAGATGTGATATTGTTTAAAGTTATTACATTTAACACGAACGAGAAACACACACACACACACACACACACACACACACGAGTAAGAGTAATATTAGCTGCAGGAAATGGCTGCAGTCATGCAGCAGTGGGAGAAACACAGGAAACGGTATAAAGAGCCGCTGACAGAATTACAGAGCAATCGGAGTTTATTTGACAGAAATCATCAACACCGAGACTGTGTGTGTGTGTGTGTGTGTGTGTGTGTGTATAAAACTCAAATCTCAAAGGTCCAATACAATACAGCAATGAGGAAATGTTCAGCAGCACACACACACACACACGAGAGAGAGAGAGACAATAAAGCCAGCGATGTTAACCGTCCAGCTGCAGAGTGGGAGAGTTGAGTTTAGATAAATAATTCCAGACGGATTGTTTATACACACAACCTTCTCTTTATTCTCTTCATCATCTAAAGAAGAGACGTTAAAATCTACTGAAAATAATATTTCACTTTAAAGTCTTCAACTCAAGTTAAAGTTTGAGTTATGTTTTAACTCAGAACAAAAAAGCCATTTAAAAAAAAGTGTCACATCATCATCATTATTATTATTATTATTATTATTATTATTATTATTATTGTTGTTGTTGTTGTTGTTGTTATTATTATTATTATTATTATCAGTGTTCAGGAAAATATAAAAATAAACACAGCATGTTGAAACTGACTTTAGAAAACATTCAGATCAGATCAGTGGAAGTTTCCAGACGTCTGCTCAGATTTTTATTTTTTTATTTTTTGAAATATTATTTCGTTTTTTCATGAATAACAATTATTTCATTTAAATATGTATAACGTTTAAAGTTTGTGTTTAGTTTTTTAAGTAATGATTATAACGGCGACTCGGAGTCACGAGAGATCTCAACATCACAGAACCTTAATGTCTGAGATTCACTCTGACTCTGATTCTGACTCTAACTCTGACTCTGATGCTAATATTGATTCTGACTGATTCAGACTCTGATTCTGTTTCTGACTGACTCTAATTCTGATTCTGTCTCTGACTCTGAGACAGTGTTAATGTGTAGGAATTGTTTTATTTCATCGTGGTTATTTTCTGAACCTTTACCTTCACGTCTTCTTCATCTACACAATAAACGGATGCCTTCTCACTGGCAAACCACACCCACTAAATCAGCCACTTCCTGTCAAGAAAAGTCACTTCCTGTTCTCTTATCTGTTAAGTAAAACCGCACATGGGAGCGTTTTCCTGTTTTTCATTCCTGAGAGAAAAAGCTCCTAGGAATTTTTTTTAAAGAAGAAGAGAGTTTACTCTATAGAGTGTGTAGAGTTTATAGAGTGTGTAGAGTTTATAGAGTGTGTAGAGTTTATAGAGCTCCTCTGGTCAGCTCCTCTCTCCGGTTGGAGTTTATTATTTTCTGAATTATTTCCTGCGTCTCTGTTTCAGTAAAATATCTCATTTAAGACAAACGAAGATTAAAAAGTGTTTCTTAAATTCTTTCTGTTTTCTTTATATTTTTCTCTTATATGATGATGTCATTCTCCACATCTCTCACACACTCCTTCTTTTCTTCTGTTTTTGAAATTCTTCAGTCAGAAGAAGAAACTAGGAAAAAAAAGAATTTAATATAGAAATATCTGTTTAACTCTTATTTTTCACTTTTTTTACGAGTATTACGAGTGTTAAATATAATAAACTTTACACAGATTAATGATGGCGGATGTTCTGAAGTGTCTCCTGCATCTTGGCTCAGATCCTCCTGTTTCAGACAGACTTCCACATCAAACTCTTTCAGGAGGCTGAGAACCCTCATCTACTCACTTATGTAGAAGAAGAAGATGATAGTGTTCCACACACACATGAACCCTCTTGAAGCACATACTCTTCTAAGAAAAGGTTCTTTAAGGATGATTTGAATTAAAGATTTGAAACTTAATAAATGAAAGGTTCTAGCTGGAACACTGATAGAACCCAGTCTGCTCAGGTTCTCCAGTGGTGTTTTCTGCTCTGAGACACAGAGGTGTGTGAAGAAAGCCTGCGTTGTGTTCTTGCTCCTTCTTCACACACAAAGGAGCCGGGACCCGAGCTGGAATTCCCGAGCGGAAACTCGGGTGAGATTCCAACTCAGACCTGGAGGCAGCATTTAAAAGAAAACACACAAACACTGTGGAGTAGAAGACAAAGGGACACATCACACCTTCAACACACACACTGACCTTATCACAGGTCTAAAAAACCTCCAGCTCACAAACCTCCAGAAATGTCTCCCTTTATAACAACGACAATAAACACAGAGGGAGATCTTATCTTTATTTAAAATATTCAATAGTTTAGAATGTAACTCTTCCTGAAACCGTTCACTTCCTTTATTCTGAGTTGCTTCATGATCTTGGTGTGGATCAGTGAAGTCCTCCATGTCCAACATCTTCTGCAGCGTGATGCTGTGTTCAGTCTCACATCTACACAACACACACAACCTTTTACACACCCTCTATTTAGTGAACAGAAAATAATTGTTTTAAAGCAACTTTTGTGTACTTTAGCAGGAAGTCTGGTCATCCTGGTCAACTCTGTCATTAAGTCCAGAACATTTTAATCGAAGAAGTGCAACTTGATTAAAAGTCTATAATTCACAGAATGGTTTCTATTCTCTCTAGAAGTGAGTGTTGAACCAACATCAACAACACAGACAAACAAACACAAACAACATAGTGATGTAAATAAACATAAATAAATGAATAAACTGACCACACTTCACACTTTCCTCTGGAGCCTACAGCATGCTCACTTTTACACAGACTTTATATTTATAACTTCAAAAGACATTAAATAAATTACACACGGAAATGCCGATAACACTGCTAAAGGCTCAACCCTTTCCTGAGTAACACACACACACACACACACACACAAAAAAACTCATCTGATAAAATAAAGCATTTAATCTACACACTAATCCATCCAGGAAATTCTCGGGGAAAAAGTTCCCCAAAACACACACACACACACACACACACACGATAAACTGAAATAAATGATGAGCAGTAATCAGTAGAGTAGAGACTGAGTGGCTGCAGTACATAACCATGACCACCAGGGGGAGTGATGAGCTGTAATAACACGAGGCTGTAACACAACACGTCACGTGGTCAGTGGTTAATTTCTTATTATTTCAATAACTACACTTATTGTCTCACCTGATGAACTGAATACAGATTAAATGTTGCTTAAACACATCAATTACACACTAAATATTCCTGTAAAATTGTTATTCAGTTCACAAACATGAGGTTAGTTTTGCTAATTTGGGGTTAAATATTTTGTATATTTGTTTATTTACTTGTTTATTAAATTTACAAACACAGAAACACAGACACAGAAAATTCAGTGTCAACATTGAGAGCTTGATAACATTAATAACATTTCTTTTATAAGCTCTGTAATAAATCTTTACACCACAGTGCAGATAAACTCTGGTGTCAGAAGATGGCAGTGTTTCTGTTTATCATCTCGGACCGTTTCCATCTGGAACACCAACATCAGGGTTTTATTGTTGATCTTTCGGCTGCTCCCTATGTGTGTGAGGGGTCGCCACAGCAGGCCAACTGGTCCACACAACAACTTGGCACAGGTAATTTGCAGGTTTATAAACAGCTGAAACGTGTGTGTGTGTGTGTGTGTGTGTGTGTGTTAGGACAGTTACACAGCACTGTAATAAACACGTGTTTTAATGTCAGTAAATATAAAAGACAATCAGATTCCTAACTCTGATTCCTAAAGAAACACTAACTTCCTCCTGCTTAACTCTAACAGACAGAGGTGCTAGTACTAGGACCACATGCAGTTAGAAGTGAGCTTTCTGATTACAGAGTAACGGTGGATGGTCTTTCGGTTTCATCTTGTCCAGCAGTAAAAGATCTTGGTGTGATTATTGACTCTGGTCTTTCGTTTGATGCTCATGTAGATAATATCAATCGGGTAGCCTTCTTCCATCTCAGAAATATCGCTAAGATAAGAAATATGTTGTCGCTTCATGATGCAGAGAAACTAGTTCATGCTTTTGTTACCTCTAGGTTGGATTATTGTAATGTCTTACTGTCTGGATGTTCCAGTAGGAGCAGAAACAAGCTCCAGTTAGTCCAGAATGCAGCAGCTAGAGTCCTAACTAGAACCAGAAGATATGAACACATCACTCCTATTTTAGCCGCACTACATTGGCTCCCAGTCAAATTTCGCATTAATAAAAAAAATACTGTTATTGACCTATAAAGCACTAAATGGTCTCGCGCCACAGTACTTGAGTGACCTTTTGGTTATTTATGTTTGCCAGTTTCCAGTGTGACCACTGCCTCTACCCCTGGTCAGAGTCTGGTCACTTGGTGGTGCTCACTGATGCTGTGGATGGACCTGTGTGGACAGCCTGTGACCAGGAGACAGCCATGGACAGAGACATTTGGGGACTTTCACACCATCACAGATCTGCCATTTCATCTATCAGCTTGTGACAGCAAAGAACTAGTGTCTATAATGACCTTAGAAACTACACTGACCTAATAGTTCCTCATGGGTCATTGATTGCTGTTGTAGAAAGGACATTAATCAGTTACAGTTACATTATTTACTGTTTAGTGTCACCCAAATGAGGATGGGTTCCCTTCTGAGCCTGGTTCCTCTCAAGGTTTCTTCCTCAGATCATCTCAGGGAGTTTTTCCTCACCACCGTCATCTCAGGCTTCTCATTAGGGATAAAATAGTCACTTTAATTTAAACTTTATATTTTTTTGAGATAATGTTCATTGTTAAAAGCTCTATACAAATAAATTGAATTGAATTACACTGAACAGTGTGTTTACAGAAGAAATGGGCGGAGCTTAAACAGCGCAGAAATCTGGGGACTTTTCCAATCTGTGTATCTTTATATAATCTTCATTTATTTTTGAGAGGAGAGAATCATACACTCGGTCTCAGCGGTCAAGGAGTTGTGAAGTCAAAAACTGCTTTATTTCATTTATTTCTTTTATAATAAAAATGTTTGTTGTTTAAAATGTAAAGGCTAAAAGGCTTTTTACATTTTACCAAATTCTTCTTCTTTTTATTAATATTATTATTACTATTATTATTATTATTATTATTATTATTATTATTATTTCTAGCACAGCTTCCTTTTCAGAACAAGAAAACAACATAACAAGATCAAATTACATTAAAATCCCCTCAGGGGAAGAGAGAGAGAGAGAGAGAGAGAGAGAGAGAGAGAGAGAGAGAGAGAGAGAGAGAAAGAGAGAAGGGTGGGGCTCTTTTTGCCTCCTCAGTCTCTCATGCTGAATAAAAACCCTCACAGTTCTTCTCTCAGGATGAACAGATGAACAGAGTGAGAGAGAGAGAGAGAGAGAGACGGAGGATTAGTGTTTATTTTTCACTCCTGAAGCCTGTAAGAGGAAGTGAAGTGAAGTGAAAGTCGGCATCTCCTCTGGGATACGAGCTGGAGATTTTCTTACCAGCGTGATGGAGTGACTGCATACACACACATACACACACACACACACACATACACACACACACACACACACACACACAGAGAGCTGGGTAAGTGCACTAGAGCACCTGCTCACTCGCTCTTCATCACACAGCAGGAGAAAACATAAAATCTGACTCTTGACCTCGAGTAATAATTCTGTAATAAATGAAGAAAACTTATTTTTAACGTGTAATAAAGTTTATTTCTGCGAGAGACGTGGAGATGAGCTGGAGTTCAACATGTTTCAGTGCCTCTGAGATGGAGGAAAAACAGGAAGCTGATGAAACTCATCTGTTCTGGTAAGAGTCACTTTTATTTCTTTTTATTTCTATCAGGTTAATGGTTTCAGTGGTTTATTATGTTAATGGTTTAATGGGTTTACTGGGAAACAGCTCACAATGTGTATCATGTATTTTATTCACATACTTTATGTCACATGATGCTAACGTGTAGTTATCAAATCATTTGTGTATATGTTTTAGTGTGTGTGTGTGTGTGTGTGTGTGTGCTCTTGGCTAAATACCTCACGCTCGTGATGCTACACACGTAATCATTTTTCTTTCATATTCAAACCCAGAGTCGGAAGTCGGCTGAAATAAATCACACATTTTAGTAGACGAGAAACAAACGAAGCAGCAGGACTTCAAGGTGCACATGAGATCATGAGAAATAATCCGCAAGTTAAATCATGACTTCAGCAAAGTTTTATAAAGTCGCTGAGAAAACCCTGTTTGGAAAACTGACTTCCTGAAGGTTTGTGTGTGATTTGGTGAGCTTCCTGTCAATCATTTTGACAAGAAACAATTCTGCATGAATGGGCGGAGCTTCATTTAAATCCTGAAACTCAGTCACTGATAATGATTTTTTAACAATCTGTACACAGGATTCTGTTAGAGTTTAATCTGAGGTTAAAGAACTGAATAATCCTGCGTTCACGATCGACAGGGACAATTTATATTCACATTCACATTCACATTCAAATTCACATTCAAATTCACATTCAAATTCACATTCAAATTCACATTCACATTCACATCCACATTCAAATTCACATCCACATTCACATTTAAATTTACATTCAAATTCACATTCAAATTCACATTCAAATTCACATTCACATTCACATTCACATTCAAATTCACATTCACATTCAAATTCACATTCAAATTCACATTCACATTCACATCCACATTCACATTCAAATTCACATTCAAATTCACATTCAAATTCACATTCAAATTCACATTCACATTCACATCCACATTCAAATTCACATCCACATTCACATTTAAATTTACATTCACATTCACATTCACATTCACATTTAAATTTACATTCACATTCACATTCAAATTCACATTCACATTCACATAAACATTCATATTCACATTTACATTCACATTCACATTCACATTCACATTCACATTCACATTCAAATTCACATTCACATAAACATTCATATTCACATTCACATTTAAATTCACATTCAAATTCACATTCAAATTCACATTCACATTCACATTCACATTCACATTCAAATTCACATTCAAATTCACATTCACATTCACATTCAAATTCACATTCACATTCAAATTCACATTCACATTCACATTCAAATTCACATTCACATTCACATTCAAATTCACATTCACATTCACATTCAAATTCACATTCACATTTAAATTTACATTCACATTCACATTCACATTCACATTCAAATTCACATTCACATTCACATACAAATTCAAATTCACATTCAAGTTTAAATTCACATTCACATTCACATACAAATTCAAATTCAAATTCACATTCAAGTTTAAATTCAAATTCACATTCACATTCACATTCAAATTCACATTTACATTCAAATTCACATTCAAATTCACATTCACATTTAAATTCACATTCAAATTCACATTCACATACAAATTCACATTCACATTCAAATTCACATTCACATTCACATTCACATTCAAATTCAAATTCACATTCACATTCACATTCAAATTCACATTCACATTCAAATTCACATTCACATTCACATACAAATTCAAATTCACATTCACATTCACATTCAAATTCACATTTACATTCAAATTCACATTCAAATTCACATTCACATTTAAATTCACATTCACATTCAAATTCACATTCACATTCACATTCACATTCAAATTCACATTCACATTCACATACAAATTCAAATTCAAATTCACATTCACATTCACATTCAAATTCACATTTACATTCAAATTCAAATTCAAATTCACATTCACATTCAAATTCACATTCACATTCACATACAAATTCAAATTCAAATTCAAATTCACATTCACATTCACATTCAAATTCACATTTACATTCAAATTCACATTCAAATTCACATTCACATTTAAATTCACATTCAAATTCACATTCACATTCACATACAAATTCACATTCACATACAAATTCACATTCACATTCAAATTCACATTCACATTCAAATTCAAATTCAAATTCACATTCACATTCACATTCACATTCAAATTCACATTCACATTCACATTCAAATTCACATTCACATTCAAATTCACATTCAAATTCACATTTACATTCAAATTCACATTCACATTCACATTTAAATTCAAATTCACATTTACATTCAAATTCACATTCAAATTCACATTCACATTCAAATTCAAATTCACATTTAAATTCACATTCACATTCAAATTCACATTCACATTCAAATTCACATTCACATTCACATTCACATTCACATTCACATTTAAATTCACATTTACATTCAAATTCAAATTCACATTCAAATTCACATTCACATTCACATTCACATTCACATTCAAATTCACATTCAAATTCACATTTACATTCAAATTCACATTCAAATTCACATTCACATTCACATTCAAATTCACATTCACATTTAAATTCTCATTCAGATTCACATTCAAATTCACAATTAAATTCACATTCAAATTCACAATTAAATTCACATTCAAATTCACATTCACATTTAAATTCACATTCATATATTCACATTCACATGTAAATTCACATTCACATTCACATTTAAATTCACGTTCACATTTAAATTCACATTCAGATTCACATTCACATTTAAATTCACATTCACATTTAAATTCACATTGACATTCAAATTCACATTCACATTCACATTTAAATTCACGTTCACATTTAAATTCACATTTACATTCACATTCAAATTCAAATTCAAATTCACATTCATATTCACATTCACATTTAAATTCACATTCACATTTAAATTCACATTCACATAAACATTCATATTCACATTCACATTTAAATTCACATTTAAATTCACATTTACATTCACATTCAAATTCACATTCACATTCACATTTATATTCACATTTACATTCACATTCAAATTCACATTCACATTTAAATTCACATTCACATTTAAATTCACATTCACATTTAAATTCACATTCATATTCACACGTGATGTTCCTGTAAGTGGAGATGTGTGTGTTCCTGTAGGTGGTGATGTGTGTGTTCCTGTAGGTGGAGATGTGTGTGTTCCTGTAAGTGGAGATGTGTGTGTTCCTGTAGGTGGAGATGTGTGTGTTCCTGTAGGTGGTGATGTGTGTGTTCCTGTAGGTGAAGATGTGTGTGTTCCTGTAGGAGATGTGTGTGTTTCTGTAGGTGGAGATGTGTGTGTTCCTGCAGGTGGAGATGTGTGTGTTCCTGTAGGTGAAGATGTGTGTGTTCCTGTAGGAGATGTGTGTGTTCCTGTAGGTGAAGATGTGTGTGTTCCTGTAGGAGATGTGTGTGTTCCTGTAGGTGGTGATGTGTGTGTTCCTGTAGGTGGAGATGTGTGTGTTCCTGTAGGTGGTGATGTGTGTTCCTGTAGGTGGTGATGTGTGTGTTCCTGTAGGTGGTGATGTATGTGTTCCTGTAGGAGATGTGTGTGTTCCTGTAGGTGGAGATGTGTGTGTTCCTGTAGGAGATGTGTGTGTTCCTGTAGGTGGTGATGTGTGTGTTCCTGTAGGTGGAGATGTGTGTGTTCCTGTAGGTGGTGATGTGTGTTCCTGTAGGTGGTGATGTGTGTGTTCCTGTAGGTGGTGATGTGTGTGTTCCTGTAGGAGATGTGTGTGTTCCTGTAGGTGGTGATGTGTGTTCCTGTAGGTGGTGATGTGTGTGTTCCTGTAGGTGGTGATGTGTGTGTTCCTGTAGGAGATGTGTGTGTTCCTGTAGGTGGAGATGTGTGTGTTCCTGTAGGTGGTGATGTGTGTGTTCCTGTAGGAGATGTGTGTGTTCCTGTAGGTGGAGATGTGTGTATTCCTGTAGGTGGTGATGTGTGTGTTCCTGTAGGTGGTGATGTGTGTGTTCCTGTAGGAGATGTGTGTGTTCCTGTAGGTGGAGATGTGTGTATTCCTGTAGGTGGTGATGTGTGTGTTCCTGTAGGTGGTGATGTGTGTGTTCCTGTAGGAGATGTGTGTGTTCCTGTATGTGGAGATGTGTGTGTTCCTGTAGGTGGTGATGTGTGTGTTCCTGTAGGTGGAGATGTGTGTGTTCCTGTAGGAGATGTGTGTGTTCCTGTAGGTGGAGATGTGTGTATTCCTGTAGGTGGAGATGTGTGTGTTCCTGCAGGTGGAGATGTGTGTGTTCCTGTAGGAGATGTGTGTGTTCCTGTAGGTGAAGATGTGTGTGTTCCTGTAGGAGATGTGTGTGTTCCTGTAGGTGGTGATGTGTGTGTTCCTGTAGGTGGTGATGTGTGTGTTCCTGTAGGAGATGTGTGTGTTCCTGTAGGTGGTGATGTGTGTGTTCCTGTAGGTGGTGATGTGTGTGTTCCTGTAGGTGGTGATGTGTGTGTTCCTGTAGGTGGTGATGTGTGTGTTCCTGTAGGTGGAGATGTGTGTGTTCCTGTAGGTGGTGATGTGTGTGTTCCTGTAGGTGGTGATGTGTGTGTTCCTGTAGGTGGAGATGTGTGTGTTCCTGTAGGTGGTGATGTGTGTTCCTGTAGGTGGTGATGTGTGTGTTCCTGTAGGTGGTGATGTGTGTGTTCCTGTAGGAGATGTGTGTGTTCCTGTAGGTGGTGATGTGTGTATTCCTGTAGGTGGTGATGTGTGTTCCTGTAGGTGGTGATGTGTGTGTTCCTGTAGGTGGTGATGTGTGTGTTCCTGTAGGAGATGTGTGTGTTCCTGTAGGTGGAGATGTGTGTGTTCCTGTATGTGGAGATGTGTGTGTTCCTGTAGGTGGAGATGTGTGTGTTCCTGTATGTGGAGATGTGTGTATTCCTGTAGGTGGTGATGTGTGTGTTCCTGTATGTGGAGATGTGTGTGTTCCTGTAGGTGGAGATGTGTGTGTTCCTGTAAGTGGAGATGTGTGTGTTCCTGTAGGAGATGTGTGTGTTCCTGTAGGTGGAGATGTGTGTGTTCCTGTAGGTGGAGATGTGTGTATTCCTGTAGGTGGTGATGTGTGTTCCTGTAGGTGGTGATGTGTGTGTTCCTGTAGGTGGTGATGTGTGTGTTCCTGTAGGAGATGTGTGTGTTCCTGTAGGTGGAGATGTGTGTGTTCCTGTATGTGGAGATGTGTGTGTTCCTGTAGGTGGAGATGTGTGTGTTCCTGTATGTGGAGATGTGTGTATTCCTGTAGGTGGTGATGTGTGTGTTCCTGTATGTGGAGATGTGTGTGTTCCTGTAGGTGGAGATGTGTGTGTTCCTGTAAGTGGAGATGTGTGTGTTCCTGTAGGTGGAGATGTGTGTATTCCTGTAGGTGGAGATGTGTGTGTTCCTGTATGTGGAGATGTGTGTATTCCTGTAGGTGGTGATGTGTGTGTTCCTGTATGTGGAGATGTGTGTGTTCCTGTAGGTGGAGATGTGTGTGTTCCTGTAAGTGGAGATGTGTGTGTTCCTGTAGGTGGAGATGTGTGTGTTCCTGTAGGTGGAGATGTGTGTGTTCCTGTAGGTGGTGATGTGTGTTCCTGTAGGTGGTGATGTGTGTGTTCCTGTAGGTGGAGATGTGTGTGTTCTGTTAGAATCAGTGGTGTAACAGAGGGTGGTGTAACAGAGGGTAGTGTAACAGAGAATGGTGTAACAGAGGGTGGTGTAACACAGAGTTGTGTAACAGATGGTAGTGTAACAGAGAGTGGTGTAACAGAGGGTAGAGTAACAGGGAGTGGTGTAACAGAGGGTGGTGTAACAGAGGGTAGTGCAACAGAGGTTGGTGACAGAGAGTGGTGTAACAGAGGGTGGTGTAACAAAGGGTAGTGTAACAGAGGGTGGTGTAAGAGGGCGGTGTAACAAAGGATAGTGTAACACAGGGCAGTGTAATACAGGGTAGTGTAACAGAGAGTAGTGTAACAGAGGGTGGTGTAATACAGGGTAGTGTAACAGAGGGTAGTGTAACAGAGGGTGGTGTAACAGAGGGTGGTGTAACAAAGGGTGGTGAAATAGAGAGTGGTGTAACAGAGGGTGGTGTAACAGAGGGTGGTGTAGAGAAGATGGTGATCAGGAGGGATTCGGGGTCTGAGGAGCTTGTCTTTTCTGTGGTTTATTTCATCTCAGATGAGCTGGAGTGTGAGTTTTATTGGCTGAAGTTCCACTTAGAGAGAATTAGAGAAATCAATCTGAGAGGAAACGAAGCATGAATAAATAATAAGATCTGCAGATGACGTGTGTGCTTCAGTTTAGTGTTTAGCTCTGATCTGGAAAAATGTGTCTTATAAACACTTATTAGAAGACTTGCTGGCTAACTGACACCAACACTACAAACAGAAACATAACGTCACTGCAGTCGTTTATTTCCCAGCATGCTTTTCTCCTAAAAAACAGGTGCAAGAGAGGATGGTGTAACAGAGGGTGGTGTAACAGAGGGTAGTGTGACAGAAGCTGGTGTAACACAGAGTTGTGTAACAGAGGGTATTGTAACAGAGGGTAGTGTAACAGAGGGTGGTGTAACAGAGAGTGGTGTAACACAGGGTGGTGTAATAGAGAGTGGTGTAACAGAGGGTAGTGTAACAGAGGGTGGTGTAACTGAGAGTGGTGTAACACAGAGTTGTGTAACAGAGGGTAGTATAACAGAGAGTGGTGTAAGAGAGGCTGGTGTGACAGAGGGTAGTGTAACAGAGAGTGGTGTAACAGAGGGTGGTGTAATAGACGATGGTGTAACAGAGGGTGGTGTAACAGAGGTTGGTGTAACAGAGGGTGCTGTAACAGAGGGTGGTGTAATAGAGAGTGGTGTAACAGAGAGTAGTGTAACAGAGGGTGGTGTAACACAGGGTGGTGTTTAATAGAGGGTGGTGTAACAGAGGGTAGAGTAACAGGGAGTGGTATAACAGAGGGTGGTGTGACTGAGAGTGGTGTAACAGAGGGTGGTGTAACAGAGAGTGCTTTAACAGAGGATGGTGTAACAGAGGGTGGTGTAGCAGAGAGTGGTTTAACAGAGGGTGGTGTAACAGAGGTTGGTGTAAGAGAGGGTGCTGTAACAGAGGGTGGTGTAATAGAGAGTGGTGTAACAGAGGGTGATGTAACAGAGGGTAGTGTAACAGGGTGGTGTAACACAGGGTGGTGTAATAGAGAGTGGTGTAACAGAGGGTGATGTAACAGAGGGTAGTGTACCAGAGAGTGGTGTAACAGAGGGTGGTGTAACAGAGGGTGGTGTAACAGAGGGTAGTGTACCAGAGGGTGGTATAACAGAGGGTGGTGTAACAGAGGGTGGTGTAACAGGGTGGTGTAAAAGAGGGTGGTGTAACAGAGGGTGGTGTAATAGAGAGTGGTGTAACAGAGGGTAGTGTAAAAGAGGGTGGTGTAACAGAGGGTGGTGTAAAAAAGGGTGGTGTAACACAGGATAGTGTAACAGAGGGTGGTGTAATACAGGGTAGTGTAACAGAGGGTGGTGTAATAGAGAGTGGTGTGACAGAGAGTGGTGTAACGGAGGGTAATGTAACAGAGGGTGGTGTAACAGAGGGTGATGTAACAGAGAGTGGTGTGACAGAGGGTAGTGTAACAGGGTGGTGTAACAGAGGGTAGTGTACCAGAGAGTGGTGTAACAGAGGGTGGTGTAATAGAGAGTGGTGTAACAGAGGGTGGTGTAATAGAGAGTGGTGTAACACAGGATAGTGTAACAGAGGGTGGTGTAACAGAGGGTGGTGTAATACAGGGTAGTGTAATAGAGAGTGGTGTGACAGAGGGTGGTGTAACAGAGAGTGGTGTAACAAAGCGTAGTGTAACACAGGATAGTGTAACAGAGGGTAGTGTAACAGAGGGTAGTGTACCAAAGAGCGGTGTAACAGAGGGTAATGTAACAGGGTGGTGTAACAGAGGGTGATGTAACAGAGGGTGGTGTAACAGAGGGTAGTGTAACAGAGGGTGGTGTAACAGAGGGTGGTGTACCAGAGAGTGGTGTAACAGAGGGTGGTGTAACAGAGGGTAGTGTACCAAAGAGCGGTGTAACAGAGGGTAATGTAACAGGGTGGTGTAACAGAGGGTGATGTAACAGAGGGTGGTGTAACAGAGGGTAGTGTAACAGAGGGTGGTGTAACAGAGGGTGGTGTACCAGAGAGTGGTGTAACAGAGGGTGGTGTAACAGAGGGTAGTGTACCAAAGAGCGGTGTAACAGAGGGTAATGTAACAGGGTGGTGTAACAGAGGGTGATGTAACAGAGGGTGGTGTAACAGAGGGTGGTGTAACAGAGAGTGGTGTAACAGAGGGTGGTGTAATAGAGAGTGGTGTAACAGAGGGTGGTGTAACAGAGGGTAGTGTACCAAAGAGCGGTGTAACAGAGGGTAATGTAACAGGGTGGTGTAACAGAGGGTGATGTAACAGAGGGTGGTGTAACAGAGGGTGGTGTACCAGAGAGTGGTGTAACAGAGGGTGGTGTAACAGAGGGTAGTGTAACAAAGGGTGGTGTAACAGAGGGTAGTGTAACAGAGGGTGGTGTAACAGAGGGCGGTGAAACAAAGGGTAGTGTAACACAGGGTAGTGTAATACAGGGTAGTGTAACAGAGTAGTGTAACAGAGGGTGGTGTAACAGAGGGTGGTGTAACAGAGGGTGGTGTAACAGAGGGTGGTGTAACAGAGAGTAGTGTAACAGAGGGTGGTGTAACAGAGAGTAGTGTAACAGAGAGTAGTGTAACAGAGAGTGGTGTAACAGAGGGTGGTGTAACAGAGGGTAGTGTAACAGAGGGTGGTGTAACAGAGAGTAGTGTAACAGAGAGTGGTGTAACAGAGGATAGTGTAACAGAGAGTAGTGTAACGGAGGGTAGTGTAACAGAGAGTGGTGTAACAGAGGGTAGTGTAACAGAGGGCAGGGTAACACAGGGTGGTGTAACAGAGGGTAGTATAACACAGGGTGGTGTAACAGAGGGTGGTGTATCAGAGGGTGGTGTATCAGAGGGTGGTGTAACAGAGAGTGGTGTAATACAGGGTAGTGTAACAGAGGGTAGTGTAACAGAGGGTAGTGTAACAGAGAGTGGTGTAACAGAGGGTAGTGTAACAGAGGGCAGGGTAACACAGGGTGGTGTAACAGAGGGTAGTGTAACACAGGGTGGTGTAACAGAGGGTGGTGTATCAGAGGGTGGTGTAACACAGGGTGGTGTAACAGAGGGTAGTATAACAGAGGGCAGGGTAACACAGGGTGGTGTAACAGAGCGGTGCAACAGAGGGTGGTGTAACAGAGAGTAGGGTAACAGAGGGTAGTGTTACACAGGGTAGTGTAACAGAGGGTGGTGTAACACAGGGTAGTGTAATACAGGGTAGTGTAACAGAGAGTAGTGTAATAGAGAGTGGTGTAACAAAGGGTGGTGTAATAGAGAGTGGTGTAACAAAGGGTAGTGTAACACAGGATAGTGTAACAGAGGGTGGTGTGACAGAGGGTAGTGTAACAGAGGGTGGTGTAATAGAGAGTGGTGTGACAGAGGGTGGTGTAACAGAGGGTAGTGTAACAGCGAGTGGTGTAACAGAGGGTAGTGTAACAGATGGTAGTGTAACAGAGAGTGGTGTAACAGAGAGTGGTGTAACAGAGGGTGGTGTAATAGAGGGTGGTGTAACAGAGGACAGTGTAACAGAGGGTAGTGTACCAGAGAGTGGTGTAACAGAGGGTGGTGTAATAGAGGGTGGTGTAACAGAGGACAGTTTAACAGAGAGTGGTGTAACAGAGGGTGGTGTAGCGGAGGGTAGTGTAACAGAGGACAGTGTAACAGAGGGTAGTGTAACAGAGGGTGGTGTAACAGAGGGTGGTGTAACAGAGGGCAAGGTAACACAGGGTGGTGTAACAGAGGGTAGTATAACACAGGGTGGTGTAACAGAGGGTGGTGTATCAGAGGGTGGTGTAACAGAGAGTGGTGTAATACAGGGTAGTGTAACAGAGGGTGGTGTAACAGAGGGTAGTGTAACAGAGGGCAGGGTAACACAGGGTGGTGTAACAGAGGGTAGTGTAACACAGGGTGGTGTAACAGAGGGTGGTGTATCAGAGGGTGGTGTAACAGAGGGTGGTGTATCAGAGGGTAGTATAACAGAGGGTGGTGTATCAGAGGGTGGTGTATCAGAGGGTAGTATAACAGAGGGCAGGGTAACACAGGGTGGTGTAACAGAGTGGTGCAACAGAGTGGTGCAACAGAGGGTGGTGTAACAGAGGGTGGTGTAACAGAGGGTGGTGTAACAGAGGGTGTGTAGCTCTAGATAAGGGAATAAATGAAACACTACTGCAGCAGTGAATATGTCCTGATGAGGACCGTTTAGAGATTCAGGTCACTGTCAGAGTCACCAAAATAAACCTCCTAAAACCTCTGGACTCCACACGGTGATGTCTCCAGCTCTGCCAGCGCTCCTTACATTGTACTTTAATAATTTAGAAATTATTTAAAAGAAAAACTTACTTTAAATACATCACAGAAATCACGAATCCAAATCGGAACACTTACCTTCATATTTCAGCGATTACCTTTCAAGTTTTAAAATATTTCCTCTAGGGTAGAAACAGGTTTCTTATTTCAGGTTTATCTAGAAGGCTTTTTGGACCAATCACACATCCTGTAATTCCACCCTCTCTACACCAATCAGACATCAGCAACAAGTCTGTGATTAAAATTGACACAAATCACCACAGATTTGTCAAGAATGCAGCTTTTGTATTGACGGTTAAATCTAAATATCACAAACAAGTACAATAAAATCATGGAGATGAATAAATAATCTAATCTAACACACTACGGTCCAATGGAACTTGCTAATGTTTGCAGAGAAAAGCAGCTAAATTAGTTAATTCACATCAGCACCTCATAAATATTAATGAGATTCAATTAAAATATTCATCTGTATATAATTCATCTGTAATTAATAATTCATCAGAATCACACCTGAAATGTCAGAGGAGGAAAGAAGGAAGTGGAAAAGAAACAAAAAAATATTTAAAAAGCAGCTCTGGCTTTAGCAAATTCTTTATTTAAAAAAAAATAAGATAGATAGAGATAGAGAAAGAGAAAGAGAGAGAGAGATGATTGTTGGTGTTTGTTAGTGATCCTGAACCTGATCGAAGCTCATAAAGTCTCTTTCTGGAAAAATCCTTTAAAAAGTGGGATTTTGACCCGAACAGAAACGGACAGTTTCATCTGATCCCTCATCGATTTCACAGAAGCAGGTAAATCCTCCTGAAATCACCTGCAGTCATCTCTAAACCCCTAAATGTCTGGGGAAAAAACAGCATCCTGAATTTAATCCTGTTTTCCTCGAGTACATCGGGACACGCTGGAGCTAAAGTGGCCATCTCTGTCCTCACTGCTCTCTCTAATCTGAGTTAAATGAAACAGAGATCAGATTCCTGAAACAGATCCATAATGAGCTGAGAGGAAAGAGCTGAAGCCTGACCCACGCTGAGGGTTTCTCCTTCTGCACTAATATCACTTCCTGCCATTTAACACTCTCCACATGATCACATTACGCTGTAAGTGCTTCTTCACTAACGGAAACGTTAATAAGAACTTCAAAACTTTTTATTGCTGTTGCTGAGACTTTTCTCTGACCTGAGACACTGACCTTAACCTCACAGCAGCTTCTAAATCTCTAATCTACAGCCAGATGATGTGGAACCTTAAACCCAGATCAGACTTCCAGTTATTATAGATAACATCTGGAACAAGCTAGCACACTTACGCTCAGTTATCATCTCTGATTAATGTACACTTTTCTGTTAAAAATACGGAGTTGTCAGTGTAGAGCACACAAACCTCACACACACACACTCACACAAACACAGCAGAGTGCTGGCTTGACATTCTCAGTGTAAATCTCATGTTCACACACACACACACACACACACTGGAGTGTGTATAGAGTTTACTCTGTGGATTCCTGGAGCTTTTCTACACAATTCTATTAAAGGTTCAATATTTACAGCTGAAAATAGCTCTGAGAGATTAGCGGCTGAAAGACGAGCGGTCACTACTACAGTTTCAGATAAATACATCAAACCACAGAGGAGCAGCGCTGAAGAACCAACGGAGGAACGCTTTCACCCGAAGACGAGAAGCCCAGACGTTCACTCAGTCAAGAAGCTTTTAAAAAAATAAATCAATGTTTTAACCTTGTTTAAATGTTTATATGTTTGATAGGAAAATATCAGGTTTTAGTGTGAATTTGTGTAAATTGTGTTATCTAACACTGTTTTGTGTAAAAACTTCGTTCAGTCTCTGTTCGTTCGCTCAGATGAGTAACATGTTCACTAACGACTTCATCAGAAATAAAAAATCCGGTAAATAATCTAGATTCACTTTTATCTACAGTCTCACATCCTGCCTGGAAATGTTACTGGAAATGATGCTTGTTGATTCATCTATCCATCTACACACACCACACACACACACACACCACACACACACACACACACACACACACCACACACACACACACACACACACACACGCACACACACACACTCTCCCCGATGGCTAGAGTCTAAGAGATCAGATTAGATCAGACGGATGTAAGGAGTTTGGATTGTTGATGTCATTAAGTGAGGGTCTGCTCTCTTTATATTAATGGTTTACTAATAATAATAATAATAATAATAATAATAATAATAATAATAATAATAATAATAATAATAATACAGTGAAGTCTAACAGAGTCAGATTATTAACGTATTCCCCACTACTACTCCACTACTGCATCAAAATAAACCGCTGTTTAATCTCATGAACATGTGTGTGTGTGTGTCTAGCTAACTGCAGTCAGACCACTTTCACATTGAAACTAAATTGATTTGGGTGTGTTCCTGTAAACTGAGCTTCCACACACACACACACACACAAACACACACACACACACACAAACACACACACACACAGAGTTCATGTTCATATTAAAGTCTGTCTGTCCCTATTAATCTGTCTGTCTCACTGTGTGTGTGTGTGTG
>NC_080736.1:617500-627500 GCF_019097595.1 Hemibagrus wyckioides | reverse complement strand
TTCTCACTGAAGGTCTGAGTGCAGGAACCTGCTGAAGAGCTCGTGATTGTAAGAAGTTTTATTGTTGTTGTTGATGATGATGATGATGATGATGGACACGTGCAGGAGGAGGAAGTGCACTAATCTTCAGGAGTGATCATTATTCTTCTTACTTGGTGGTGTTTTGGGGTTTTTGTTGAGTATTCCTCTGCGTGGTTATACATGTTTACATCTGTATAAAAAAAGAACTACTTGTTACTCTACATCTACTAAAAACCCCAAACCCTCTGTCCTGCTGTCGTCCTGTTCACTTTCACTTCCTGCTTCTCAGATCTCTGCTGTCGCTTCACACACATGAGAGGAAAACGCACATCATGACCAACGCCGCTGGAGGTGAGGCAGTTCCGGCTGGACGTGAGGACGTCCTGGAGCGCTACGTGACCTTCTGCAGCCGTGTGTGGAGTGAAGGCAGCGTGAAGGTGTGTGAGGACGTGCAGCTGATGGAGGAGGTCAAGCAGGTGCTGTTAACTCAGAGTCAGGCAGCTCACACCTTCACACTCCTGCCATTTTACCCCACTGTCATCAACATCATCAGCACCAACACCAGCAGCAGCGTGCTCCAGCGCCTCAGTAAAGCCTTCCAGGTTCTCGAGCTGTTCTGCATCAACCTGTTCCTCTTTCCCTGGAAAAAAGAGTTTAAAACACTGAAGGTGAGAATAAAGTGTCTCACACACACACACACTCTCACTTCCTGTTTCTCTGTCTGCCGTGTTTTAAAATGAAACACTGAGGCTTCCAGCTTCTCTGCTTTTATCACTAAAATGCTTTCACGAGTCAAAATGTCTTAAATAAATAAGTGTGAATAAATATTTCTCATTCTAATATTCTTCTAATATTCTAATGCAAAAAATACATGACTCAAAATCTCCTGATGGGAAAAAAGATCAGTTCTGTAACATTTAGTGATTTTATTCATATAGAAATGATTATTTAGGAACTGAGCTGCTTCTAAATAATCATTTTATCATTTAAATAATACACTGAAAAATGTTTATTATACACTTTATCCATCTTTCATGACATAAATACAATTAAAAAAATAATAATCTTATAATTATTGATAATTATTAATCAGATAAATAATATTAATAGATAAACCTTATTAAAATAAGTTTAAAGATAAACATTAAACATGACATCATAAAAATAAGATTTTTTTGCACAGATATTCAGAAAGTTGTTTGTTTATTTGAGGTATTTATCTATTTGTTTATACATACATATATGTGTATTTAGTGTAGATTGTGTGTCTGGATGCTGAAGTGTTGAGTTTAATGGAAGATTTTTGTCTTGTAGAAATTCACTGGTCATTTTGTTTACTACATCAAAACGGTTCTGCCGCCGCAGACGACCCGGAGTGTTCTCCAGCGAATCGGCTACGACTCCGAAACTGACACCGAGTACAAGCTCTCCCACAGCGTCGACCCAAACCACGCTAAAGAAATGGGCTTCGAGCTGTTCCTGGCCCGAGTGGAATGTGAACATCTGATTCAGATGATGAGCCAGACGTCTCACGCCGAATGTCTGAGGATCATCCAGAACCGAGGTTCTGCCACGACTCAACAGGAGGAACCGGAGCTCGACAACGCTCCGAACGGGGTGTGTGTTCTGGAGGAGGACAGAGTGTGCAGAGACGACTTCCTGTTACATTCAGAACCAAGTCTGAAACCTTTGGACCAGGAGATGAACGAGCATGAAAACTCAGAGCACGGAGCATTCCTGAGCGAAGATAAGTCCATCCTGGAGATGCAGAAGGATTACCCAGACCTTACCTTCAGACAGAGGCCCATCTTCAAAAGCTCTTCTGTCAAGGTGAAGCGCTCCGGAGGAAGAGACCCGAAGCTTGACCGTGACATGAGCGGGCCTCGCTCCATCACCTTACACACTGACGCTCCAGAACCTGCTCTAGAACCTCGTTCCTCAGAAGAACAGCAGCTGCGCGTTGGAGCCGCGTCACACACTCCGGGGTTCAAACCTGCGGACGACGCCTCGGTGACAGACCTGGCCGAGATGATGGACAAGCTGAAGCTGAAGGAGTTCCCCTGTGAGGAGCCTCTGAAGTGTCCGGTGGAGGAGACGGCGCAGTGCGAGAAGAACGAGACGATCCCCATCCTCTGCAGCCCCTCGCATGACTCCCTCTGCTCCATCGCCGGCTGCAGCAGCTGCTCCGCCTCAGACCGACTCCATCAGCGCCGCGGCATCACGGAGCCTCCGCAGTCCTTCTACATCCCCAACAGCGTGAGCGGGTCTGCTGTGGCGCCCCCTGCAGAACACGAGGAGAACATCCACCCCAGCAGCAGGGCAGGAGCTGAGTCTGGTCTCCACCACACTCTGGAGATCCTGTGACATCACAAAATAAACTAGTAACAACTTTAGACCAATCACGTCCAACATGCAAATGAGCAAACCATGGCAGGAAGTGCTGCTGGTAACTAAAACCAACTAGTTTACTGAGAGATAACTAACCAGCTAGTTAAGTCAGCTAATGTTATCTACTGATATTAGGTAGTAGACATGGTGGGATGGCATGTGGGCGGGTCTAATTTGCATATTCATGAACTTCCCTAGCTCCTGGTATGTCTGATGAGGGTAAACCTGTAGAGCTGTTTTTATTTGAGACGATTAAACAAAAATGTAAAAATTTGTTCTTTAAAAAAAACACATAAATGTAATATTCTGAACAAAAACACAAATTTGTCCAGAAACGTTCACAACGCAGTGCAGAGACACCTCGTGAGTTTGTTCAGAAATTCACAACTTTAAAAACTTAAACTAGTTACGGAGTTTTTCATCTTCATGTTTATAACAACAATCATTTATTTCTAAAGGTTTCTTCCTCTGGTTGTGGAAATTAGCTGCACATCTGATGGCGTTATCTCGTTAATATCAGTGTGTTTGAGTTAAATACACTCCTGTTAATATGTGTTGCTTTAGTAAGTCTGTGTAAACTTTGTGTTAAACATTTGATACAAATACTGTGAACTCTTTGAGGTGTAGAGTATGAGGAGGTGAAGCTCCGTGTTTATCCGAGGGATTAGTGTCGTGTTCGGGATAAACACTGAGTCTGTCTGAGGTGTGAAGGTCTTTCTGTTTGGTTTTTGTTTGGTTTTTCGCTTTGTTAAGAATTTAACAAATTTAAGAAGTCCATTTCCTCCGAGTGAGGAAGCGGTTTATCTCCGTTTATTCCTCTGCACATGGACATGATGTCAGAATGCTCCTGTGATAAAACCCTGAACACCTCCACACCACCATGAAGAATTACTCCGAGCTTGTTTAGAGACAGTAAATTGAAGGAAGTGACCGTGTGAGCTGAGCTACATCAGAGGCGTCCGACCCGCAACTCGGCCCGAGCCTGGACGCTAGTCTGTTATTCCACTAGGGGGCAAAATAGAGCAATAATCTCAGCTACTGTAATTCTTCATGATGAAGCGAAACATTAATGCGGTACGTGAACACCAGACGCTTCCCAAAGGAACTCGTTTAGAGGCTTCACAACTGGGGGGTGAAAACTTATGCAATTACAACTTCTACTCTGTAAATCATTTACCTTCATTTCAATATCATGATATATTATTCGTGCAGATCAATAACAAAAAAGCATAATTAACATCCACATCTGAATTTTTTTGTTTTTATTATCGTGTTTAATTTTCATGGACGTGATTTAAGAAAACAGAAGCCTACAATTGCAGAGATTTAGCCTCGTCTCTGAGGTCAAAGCTCTATGGTTCGAAACTTGTTCATGGCCATGAACTGTTCCTGGAGTGAGGGGAGAGACAGGTGTGGGTACAGGTGTGTGGGGGCGGGGGGGGGGGTAGATGGGGCCAGGTGTGGGGATGGGGTCAGGTGTGTGGGGGCTGGGGGGGGTCAGGTGTGTGTGTGGGGGGGGGGGGGTCAGGCGCCTGGATATTACAGCACCATGAGGTCCTGAGTGATGAGAAGAGGATGATTATTAGTGTTACATATGGATGTGGTGTGTAAAGAGGTTCAGACTGTACAGTGTGTTACCTAAAACATGCAGAGGACAGCTGTCGTGTGTGTGTGTGTGTGTGTGTGTGTGTGTGTGTTTCTGTGCCTTACTGAATGGAAGCGCACTTTGCACTGGAGTGTAGTTTTTCAGTGTAAATAAGATTTTGTGTAAACATGGCAATAATCAGTTACATGATGTAATGTGATGTCACATGTTTAGAGTTTGATGATCAGCTTGTCTGCTTATTTAGGTTAGTAATTATTTGAATAAAATGACTGTGTTTTTTACATAAAAGTTGTCATAAAAGTTCTGTAATTTAAAAATCAATAAAAAAGGCTTCGGCTGCTGACCCGTTTCACATCGGTTTATTACAACTGCAGTAGAAGAGTGTAAAACAGTCTGGACCGCGTCTCCACACATCACCACGTAAACAATAATAAAGTTTATAAAATCTAATGAGAATGTTTTCTGTTAAACAGGAGGATGTGGAATGTTTCTGCAATTTAATAATAAAAAAGCCAAATAAATAATAATGAGACACGAGTGAGGAGCATAAATAATGACCCTAACCCTAAAAGAAAGAACTAAATAACACAAACACAAAGAATGGAAGCCTGAGAGTGAGTGTATGAGTGTGTGTGTGTGTGTGAGAGAGAGTGTGAATGTGAGTGTGAGTGAGTGAGTTTGAGAGTGTGTGTGTGTGAGAGTGAGTGTTTGTGTGTGAGTGTGTGTGTGAGTGAGTGAGTGTGTGTGAGTGTGAATGTGTGTGAGTGAGTGAGTGAGTGTGTGTGAGAGTGTGTGTGTGAGAGTGAGTGTTTGTGTGAGTGAGTGTGTGTGTGAGACAGAGATGCAGCTGGTTAATTATTGAGATATTCCAGTTGAAATCCTCTGAATTCTTACTGCGCTGATGTAAACTCCTCCCACCGCAACATTTAAATAGTTTTTAAAATAAATATACAGAACAATGTTTACATAAAAGTCTTTTAGACAATCTCTTCATGCACTCTGATAATTCCTACAGAAACCTGACTCACTGAATCAAATGGCTCTTATTTCAAAAACTTGGAATTGAATCAATTGAACTGATGAATCACGATTCAGACTGATTCAGTCAGTCAAAAGATTCATAATCGCTAATTATCACGGATATATTTCTTTTTTTTTATTAATTATTAATAAAACACACACACACACACACCCTTAATATTAAAACAGGGCAGAGGAAACACACAGCTGGATCAAAAGCTGCCTCTGGAACAAATGGTCTGTGTTTGTCTTTATGGAGCTCGAGGCACAGTGAAGATCTTCTCTCTGTTCTCCTCGTACTGATGGAGCATCTTCTGAAGATCATGATCAGCTGGGATCACCTACACACACACACACACACACACACACACACACACATACACACACAGCTTCCATCACACAAATCTGATTATATAAAAGCTTCTGTCCATCTGTCTGTCTGTCTGTAGGTCAGTCTGTCTGACCATCTGTCTAACTGTCTGACAGCCTGTCTGACTGTCTATCCATCTTGTCAGTCTGTCTGTCGGATCTCTGTGAGATTTAAATGGAGACTTAAAGCCCTAAATGTTTTGAAGACACTACAGCAGAGTTTCCCAAAATGATCATAATTATTGGGTTTCTATCTGATTCTGTAATAAAAACTGAAAAATAATTCTAATATTTCTTAGACTGAGTGTGCTAACATGATTGTTTATGCACATTTATTTACAGAATGTCTCATTTGTCTAAAAACAAAACAAAAACTCATCAATCTGCAGGACAACAAGTGTAACATCTGCAATATTTAAATTATTTCTTTAAATAATGAACAAAGAAGAAAAAGAAGAAGAAGACTAGTGAGTGAAGTGAGTTTACCAGCACAGGAGCAGGAACTTTAAATGAGGAGTTATTTATCAGCCAGTCCTCATACAGATGATGAAGAGCCTCCAGGTACTCCTACACACACACACACACACACACACACACACACACATGATTAAATATCAGTATCACACTGCAGATGGTTCCACACAGGAACATCATCACTACAGTGGGGTGAACTGATGATCAACACACAGATGAAGAGTTTCTCAGACGTACCAGAGGAATGACTTTCTCTTCTTCTCTGCATCTCTGCTTCAGACGATCAAAACACGTCTGAGGAGACGTCTGCAGGTACACTGGAGAACACACACACAGCACACACACACACACACACACACACAGAACACACACACACAGCACACACACACACACACACACACAGAACACACACACACACACACACAGAACACACACACACAGCACACACACACAGCACACACACACAGCACACACACACAGCACACACACACAGCACACACACACAGCACACACACACAGAACACACACACACACACAGAACACACACACACAGAACACACACACAGCACACAGAACACACACACAGCACACACACACACAGCACACACACACACACACACAGCACACACACACACACACAGAACACACACACAGCACACACACACAGCACACACACACAGAACACACACACACACACACAGCACACACACACACAGCACACACACACACACACACACACAGCACACACACACAGAACACACACACACACACAGAACACGCACACACACACAGAACACGCACACACACACAGAACACGCACACACACACAGAACACGCACACACACACACAGAACACGCACACACACAGAACACACACACACAGAACACACACACACACACAGGACACACAGAACACACAGGACACACAGAACACACAGGACACACAGAACACACAGGACACACACAGAACACACACACACACAGAACACACACACACACAGAACACACAGGACACACACACACACAGGACACACACAGGACACACACAGGACACACACAGGACACACACACAAAGCACACACAAAGCACACACAAAGCACACACAGGACACACAGGACACACATACACAGAACACACACAGGACACACACAGGACACACACACACACACAGGACACACAGAACACACACACACACAGCACACACACACAAGACACACACACACACGACACACACACACACAGGACACACATACACACAGGACACACACACACAGCACACACAGAACACACACACAGGACACACACACACAGGACACACACACAGGACACACACAC
This sequence comes from Hemibagrus wyckioides, assembly GCF_019097595.1. Lineage (NCBI taxonomy): Eukaryota > Metazoa > Chordata > Actinopteri > Siluriformes > Bagridae > Hemibagrus > Hemibagrus wyckioides. The sequence continues at coordinate 620,287 of NC_080736.1, read as the reverse complement.
ACAGGACACACAGAACACACATACACACAGGACACACACACACAGCACACACAGAACACACACACAGGACACACACACACAGGACACACACACAGGACACACACACACAGGACACACAGAACACACACACAGGACACACAGAACACACAGAACACACACACAGCACACACAGAACACACAGAACACACACACAGGACACACACACACAGGACACACAGAACACACACACAGGACACAGACACACACACACAAAGGACACAGACACACACACACACACAAAGGACACAGACACACACACACACAGGACACACACACACAGAACACACAGAACACACACACAGCACACACAGAACACACACACAGGACACACAGAACACACACACAGGACACACACACACACAGGACACACAAACACAGGACACAGACACACAAACACAGGACACACAAACACAGGACACACAGGACACACACACACAGGACACACAGGACACACACACAGGACACACACACAGGACACACACACAGTGAGTTAGACTGAGATTTGTTTATATTAACAAAAGTATAAATTTCTGACGGACCCAAAATCTACTTTATAACTCTTACATCTCTGTGAGAATTTAAATCTATTGGTGGAAATTTTATTTAAACTTTAAGGTGAGATGTAATGGGTTAAAATCTAACACACCTAAAGTCATGACATTTTACACTCCTCTTTCTTTCTTTCTTTCTTTCTTTCTTTCTTTCTTTCTTTCTTTCTTTCTTTCTTTCTTTCTTTCAGTAACACAAGACAAACTGTTAGAATAAGTCACTTTTCCACACTAACCCATGTAGCTCCATTTTAAAGACTGCTTCAGATAAAAACCCACTCACAGAGCTGTAGGTAATGCTAACTCCCAGCTAACAATGCTAACTCCCATCTAACAATGCTAACTCCCATCTAACAATGCTAACTCCCAGCTAATCATGCTAACTCCCAGCTAACAATGCTAACTCCCAGCTAATCATGCTAACTCCCAGCTAACAATGCTAACTCCCAGGTAACTCCCAGGTAATCATGCTAACTCCCAGGTAATCATGCTAATTATGACACACTGGTAGTGAGAGTCTTCTGAAAATCTTTAAACATTTACACACTGTCTCACCGATCAGATCCACAGGAATGGAGATGTTACTGATGATCCACTCGAACCATTCGCTCAGGACGGCATAGTCCACCTCAGGCATCTTCCCACTATGTATACACAAACACACACACACACACGTTTAATCCACTAACACACACTAGTATCTTCACTGGAAGTGATTATAATGTTTAGTGTTTAATTCAGATCATTTAGGAATCAAACACATTTCTGTTCTCTTGTTGAAAGTCAGGAGTTTTATAAAGAAATAAATCTTCCTTTTCACCTTTTATACAGATTTTCCACAAATATGTACTTTGCGCTGTACAGAGATCTCTCCATCATCCTGACCGGAGCCGTCTGTGCAGAGAGACAGAAGCACATAAAGATCATTAACTAGAGGCAGTATATTATCTCTCTCTCTCACACACACACACATATATATACACACACACACACACACACACACACACATACATACACAGTGCGGCAAGGGAATAAAGTGATGTTTCAGTGTATTAAAGAGGTAAAGATGGAGGAAGCATACGATCTTGGACAGGTGATGATCCAGGACTGTGAGCTGAATGTAGGTCTGCAGCGTGAGACCCCATCGAGACGGGTCCTCATACATCAGGGCCTGCAGGAGAAAAAACACATCATCTTACTGTGACATCATCATCACCATCATCACCACCACCATCATCATCATCATCACCACCATCACCACCACCATCATCATCATCAACACCACCATCATCATCATCATCATCATCACCACCATCACCACCACCATCATCATCACCATCACCATCATCACCACCACCATCATCATCATCATCATCAATAAATTCTTCATGTCTCACCAGTGGATTGTGTCCTCGAACATTTCTCCATTTGGAAACCGGCTCAGTCAAAACCTGGGAGAGTTTATCAGAGTTCAGGAGTCACATTTACACCAAACACATCAACTGCCCCAACACCTCTCCCACCCTGACCCCTCACCTGCCCCTCTCTCCCACCCTGACCCCTCACCTGCCCCTCTCTCACACCCTGACCCCTCACCTGCCCCATCTCAGCTGAACTGACCTCACACTGCTCGGTCACTCAGGAAACGAGTAGGAACTTTAAGGGAGCGACCTGTCCCAGCTGCTTGACTTCTGACATCAGCACACACACCCAGGTGAGGCGAGGCAGGTAAGACAGGTTGTTACCCATGACTCCTCCCCCTGCTCTGAGTGACAGTTCAGTGCTTCCTACCTCAATGTTGCTGGTCTTGCTGAAATACTCCAGACACGTCGTCTTTCCACTGGCGATGTTCCCCTCAATGCAAATCTACAACAAAATACAAATTTTCAGCTTTCTCTCTCTTCAGAAACAGATATAATCACCGTCCACTGAAACGTCCTTCACAGCACAGACTGATGGGGGGAGGGGGGAGTGTGAGACTGTGTTCATATCATCAGCAGTTCGTTTTTCAGCTGATTAAACTCAAAGTCTGGACGTTTCACACCAAATTACTTGAGTGTACATGAAGGATGGATTCTGGGTAATTTTGAGAGGAACATCATTAATGTAGTAGAGTTTCCTTTCTCTAATCTGATATTACATGCAAATATTTACAAATGAGATGCCTCTGGAGATGAAAGCAGGAAGAACAGACAGAGTG
>NC_080736.1:605000-610000 GCF_019097595.1 Hemibagrus wyckioides | reverse complement strand
ATAAACACACACACCACGCCATCATCATAAACACACATTGGTATTCACGCCATCAGGCATGCTACATAAATGCGTGCACATTACTGTACTGCACAATACACATGCAATACACAATAGTTCCCACGCATTCCTTTGCCAAACACACTGTTACAACCACGCATTGCTACAGGCAAACACTACAGACAATCCACGCACAATATAAGACAAACACACACACAAACACAGGCTAGGCACCACGTACATAGATGTCAGTAGGCACACAAACACACACAAATCAGGTTCAGGATGACATACATTAAACAGGCACACACAAACACACACAACCATCAAGACACATGTCTGGCAACACACACAAATCTAGGCACACACAACCATCAAAGATTACTAGACACAAACACTTATTTAACTGCTGCAATATACACAGTTAAGTGTGTGTGTGTATTTTTGTGTGTGTTTGTGTATGTGTGTGTGTATGTATGTGTGTGTTTGTATATGTGTGTTTGTGTGTATGTGTGTTTGTGTATGTGTGTGTGTGTGTTTGTGTATGTGTGTGTGTGTGTATGTGTGTGTGTGTGTGTGTTTGTATGTATGTGTGTATGTGTGTTTGTGTGTATATGTGTTTGTGTATGTGTGTGTGTGTGTGTGTATTTTTGTGTGTGTTTGTGTATGTGTGTTTGTGTGTGTGTTTGTGTGTGTGTATGTGTGTGTGTTTGTGTATGTGTGTTTGTGTGTGTGTGTGTGTGTTTGTATGTATGTGTGTATGTGTGTTTGTGTGTGTGTGTTTTTGTGTGTGTGTGTATTTTTGTGTGTGTTTGTGTATGTGTGTTTGTGTGTGTGTGTGTATGTATGTGTGTGTTTGTGTATGTGTGTTTGTGTCTATGTGTGGCACAGCAGGTGCACAGGTGGTATTCAGGTATGTGTGTGTGCGGTATGGCATGTGTGTCTAGAGTGCATTACGCAGACAGGTGTGGTGTGCATGTGTGTGTGTATTCAGGATGTGGTGTCAGGCATGTGTGGTGCAGCACATGTGTGTGGGCATGTGTGTGGTGGTCTCAGGCTGGTCTAGGTGCAGACAGGTCTAGGCAGGTGTGTGTGATCTTTAGGTGTGTGGTGTGATTCTTTAGTGTGTCTAGGTATGTGCAAGTGTTCAGGCAGTGTGGTAGCATGTGTGTGTTCTAGGTATGTGTGTCTCAGGCAGACATGGGTCAGGCATGTGTGTGTGTGTGTAGTCTTAGGACAGATTGTGTGCAGATGTGTGCGGTGGTCTAGGTGTTCTAGGTATGTGTGGCTCAGGCATATGACAGTAGTGTCAGGTGTACAGGTGTCAGGCACTGTGTGTGTGTGTGGTGTAGACTCTAGGTGGTCTCAGGCATGTGTGTTCAGGTGGGTGTGTCTAGGTAGTGTGGGCATGTGTGCTATGGGGACAGGTGTCTAGTAAGACATGCAGGTCTCAGGCATGTATTGTGTAGAGTGTGTGGTGGTCTATTCATGTGTGTGTGTGCATGTGTGTGTGTGTGTGGGTCTAGGTATGCATGTGTGCATGTGTGTATTATGTGTCTATTCTATCTAGGTGGCATGTGTGTGTCTAGGTATGGACATGTGATCAGGCATGTGTGTGTGCATCTCAGTGTGTGTGTGTGTGTGTGTGTGCAGTATGCAGGTCTACTGCATGTGGCAGCATGTGTGGCTCCAGGTGGCTCCAGGTGTGTGGCACTCCAGGCATGTGTGTTCTAGGTGTGTGTGTGTGTGTGTGTGTATTGTGGTCTAGGCATGTGTGTCTAGGTGTGTGGTCTAGGCATGGTAAGGTCTCAGCCCAGGCAGACATGTGGCTCAGGCAGTGTGCAGTATTACGTGGTCTAGGCATGTGCAGGTGCAGGCTCAGGCATGCATGCAAGTGTGTCTGTATCGTACAGTGTGCAAGTGTTCAGGTCTAGGCATGCAGGCATGTGTCTAGGTGTCTATTCATTCAGGTGGTCTAGTGTGTGCATGTGTGTCTAGGCATACGCGCAACGCGCAGGTTCCAGGGTGGGCAGGTTCAGGTGTGGTGTGCAGGTGTGTGTCAGGTCTATTGCACAGTGACAGGCACAGGCAGACAGGTGGTCTATTCAGGTCTAGGTGTGTGTGGTTCAGGCATGCGGATCAGGCATGTGTGTGTGCAGTGCAGGCACGTCAGGTGTGTGTGTGTGGCAGAAGTGCAGGCACCAGGCACAGTGTGGTCTGTGTATTTAGGTGGTCGAGTGTCAGGCCCTAGGCATGTGGTATTCCAGGCAGACACATGTGCTGCATGTGTGTGGTTCTAGGCACGTGCAGGTGTGTGTCTGGTGGCAGACTGCAGTAGTGGCAGGTCTCAGGGTGTCTAGGCATGTGTCTAGGGGCTGGCACATGCACGGTGGCTCAGGCATGTATACATGTGGTCCAGGCATGTGTGCAGGTGTGGCAGACTCTCAGGCATGGTCTAGGCACAGGTCTCAGGCATGTCTAGGTCAGGCAGCATGTGTGTGCGGTGGCTCAGGCATGTGTGCCTAGTGCATGATGTGTCTCAGGCATGCAAGTGTGTGTGTGTCTATTCATGCAGGTGCATGCGTGTGCACTGTGTGTGCGTGTCTCATATGCACAGGTGCATGTGTCTATGGTCTATTCAGGTGTCAGGCAGGTCTCAGGCAGACATGTGATCAGGCATGTGTGTGTGTGTGCATCTAGGTGTGTGTGCATTGTGTATGTGGCTCAGGACGTATGTGTGCATGTGGTTCAGGTCTAGGTGTGTCTAGGCATGTGTGTCTAGGTGGCATTGTCTAGGTATGTGTGGTGTGGTGTGTGGTATTCCAGGTCTCTAGGTGGTGCAGGCAGGTGTGCAGGTGGCCTTAGGTGTGACACGTGGCTCAGGCATGTGCAGTGTGTGTCCTAGGTAGCACAGTGCATGTGCAGGTGGTTAGGCATGTGTGCAGTGTGCAGGTCAGGGTGTGGTCTAGGCATGTGTGCAGGCCCAGGTGGCTCCATTCAGGTCCCAGGTGGTCTAGGTGTGCAGTGTGTGCAGGTCTTAGGCATGTGTGTTCAGGGCAGACATGTGTCAGTGTGTGTGTATGTGTGTGTGTGTGGTCTAGGATGTGTGCAAGGTCTGTATGCAGGCATGTGCATGCAGTGTCTTATCTCATTCAGGTGGCCCAGTGTGTGTTTGTTTCAGGTGTGACATGATCAGGTATGTGTGTGTGTGTGTGCAGATGTGTTTGCACAGTGTGTGTGTGTGCATGTATGGTTTGGCACACAATGTGTGCATGTGTCTGGCCCAGGTGTGCAGGTTCAGGCATGTGTGGCCCAGGCAGACACGTGGGCTCCAGGTGTGTGTGCAGTGTATTTCAGGCACCCAGTGCAGTGTGTGTGTATGTCAGCACAGTGTGGTATTGTGTATGTGCATGTGTCTAGGCATGTGTGTTTCTGTGGCAGATGTGGCAGGTGCACAGGTTCAGGCATGTGTCAGGTGTGTGTGTAGGCTTTATGTTGTGTGTAGGTGGGTGTGCATGTGTGTGTGGCTCAGGCATTGTGTGTCTAGGTACATTGTGGTTCAGGTGCATGTGTGTGTGTGTGTGTGTTTATTCATGTAGACAGGTGTGTGCATGTGTGTGTGTGTGTGTGTGTGTGTGGGTCTAGGTGTATTGCATGTGCATGTGTGTGTGTGTCTATCTATTCAGGTGGTCTAGGGTGTGTCTAGGCAGTGTGGATCAGTGCATGTGTGTGTGTGTGTGCATTCCAGGTGTGTGTGTGTGTGTGTGTGTGCATGCAGGTAAGTATTGCATGTGTGCATGTGGCTCAGGTCTAGTGTGTGTTCAGGCAGTGTGTTTATGTGTACGTGTGTCCAGGCATGTGTGTATTCAGGTGGTCTAGGGTGTGTGTATGTGCAGGCTCCAGGTATTGTGCATATGTCTAGGTATGTGTGTGTGCCCAGGGTAGGCATAGTGTGGTGCATGTGTGTGTGTGGCCCAGGTGTCCAGGTGGTGTGTGCATGTGTGTGTCCAGGGTCTATTCATTCAGGTGGTCCCAGTGTGTGTGTATGTGTGTTTGTGTGTATATGTGTTTGTGTGTGTGTGTATGTGTGTGTGTGTGTGTGTTTGTATGTATGTGTGTATGTGTGTATGTGTGTATGTGTGTTTGTTTGTTTGTGTGTTTGTGTGTGTGTGTTTGTGTGTATATGTGATTGTGTATGTGTGTGTGTGTGTGTGTATTTGTGTGTGTGTGTGTGTGTGTGTATGTGTGTTTGTGTATATGTGTGTATGTGTGTTTGTGTGTTTGTGTGTGTGTGTTTGTGTATGTGTGTTTGTGTGTATATGTGTTTGTGTATGTGTGTGTGTGTGTGTTTGTGTATGTGTGTGTGTGTGTTTGTATGTACACTATATTGCCAAAAGTATTCGCTCACCTGCCTTGACTCGCATATGAACTTAAGTGACATCCCATTCCTAATCCATAGGGTTCAATATGACGTCGGTCCACCCTTTGCAGCTATAACAGCTTCAACTCTTCTGGGAAGGCTGTCCACAAGGTTTAGGAGTGTGTTTATGGGAATTTTTGACCATTCTTCCAGAAGCACATTTGTGAGGTCACACACTGATGTTGGACGAGAAGGCCTGGCTCTCAGTCTCCGCTCTAATTCATCCCAAAGGTGTTCTATCGGGTTGAGGTCAGGACTCTGTGCAGGCCAGTCAAGTTCCTCCACACCAGACTCTGTCATCCATGTCTTTATGGACCTTGCTTTGGTCACTGGTGCACAGTCATGTTGGAAGAGGAAGGGGCCAGCTCCAAACTGTTCCCACAAAGTTGGGAGCATGGAATTGTCCAAAATGTCTTGGTATGCTGAAGCATTCTGAGTTCCTTTCACTGGAACTAAGGGGCCAAGCCCAGCTCCTGAAAAACAACCCCACACCATAATCCCCCCTCCACCAAACTTTACACTTGGCACAATGCAGTCAGACAAGTACCGTTCTCCTGGCAACCGCCAAACCCAGACTCGT
>NC_080736.1:585000-595000 GCF_019097595.1 Hemibagrus wyckioides | reverse complement strand
GTAGGTGGAGATGTGTGTGTTCCTGTAGGTGGAGATGTGTGTGTTCCTGTAGGAGATGTGTGTGTTCCTGTAGGTGGAGATGTGTGTGTTCCTGTAGGAGATGTGTGTGTTCCTGTAGGTGGAGATGTGTGTGTTCCTGTAGGAGATGTGTGTGTTCCTGTAGGTGGAGATGTGTGTGTTCCTGTAAGTGGAGATGTGTGTGTTCCTGTAGGAGATGTGTGTGTTCCTGTAGGAGATGTGTGTGTTCCTGTAGGTGGAGATGTGTGTGTTCCTGTAGGTGGAGATGTGTGTGTTCCTGTAGGAGATGTGTGTGTTTCTGTAGGTGGAGATGTGTGTGTTTCTGTAGGTGGAGATGTGTGTGTTCCTGTAGGTGGAGATGTGTGTGTTCCTGTAGGTGGAGATGTGTGTGTTCCTGTAGGAGATGTGTGTGTTCCTGTAGGTGGAGATGTGTGTGTTCCTGTAGGTGGAGATGTGTGTGTTCCTGTAGGAGATGTGTGTGTTCCTGTAGGTGGAGATGTGTGTGTTCCTGTAGGTGGAGATGTGTGTGTTCCTGTAGGAGATGTGTGTGTTCCTGTAGGTGGAGATGTGTGTGTTTCTGTAGGTGGAGATGTGTGTGTTTCTGTAGGTGGAGATGTGTGTGTTCCTGTAGGTGGAGATGTGTGTGTTCCTGTAGGTGGTGATGTGTGTTCCTGTAGGTGGAGATGTGTGTGTTCCTGTAGGTGGAGATGTGTGTGTTCCTGTAGGAGATGTGTGTGTTCCTGTAGGTGGAGATGTGTGTGTTCCTGTAGGAGATGTGTGTGTTCCTGTAGGTGGAGATGTGTGTGTTCCTGTAGGTGGTGATGTGTGTGTTCCTGTAGGTGGAGATGTGTGTGTTCCTGTAGGAGATGTGTGTGTTCCTGTAGGTGGAGATGTGTGTGTTCCTGTAGGAGATGTGTGTGTTCCTGTAGGTGGAGATGTGTGTGTTCCTGTAGGAGATGTGTGTGTTCCTGTAGGTGGTGATGTGTGTGTTCCTGTAGGTGGAGATGTGTGTGTTCCTGTAGGAGATGTGTGTGTTCCTGTAGGTGGAGATGTGTGTGTTCCTGTAGGTGGAGATGTGTGTGTTCCTGTAGGAGATGTGTGTGTTCCTGTAGGTGGAGATGTGTGTGTTCCTGTAGGAGATGTGTGTGTTCCTGTAGGAGATGTGTGTGTTCCTGTAGGTGGAGATGTGTGTGTTCCTGTAGGTGGAGATGTGTGTGTTCCTGTAGGTGGAGATGTGTGTGTTCCTGTAGGTGGAGATGTGTGTGTTCCTGTAGGAGATGTGTGTGTTCCTGTAGGTGGAGATGTGTGTGTTCCTGTAGGAGATGTGTGTGTTCCTGTAGGTGGAGATGTGTGTGTTCCTGTAGGAGATGTGTGTGTTCCTGTAGGTGGAGATGTGTGTTCCTGTAGGTGGTGATGTGTGTGTTCCTGTAGGTGGTGATGTGTGTGTTCCTGTAGGTGGAGATGTGTGTGTTCCTGTAGGTGGAGATGTGTGTGTTCCTGTAGGAGATGTGTGTGTTCCTGTAGGTGGAGATGTGTGTGTTCCTGTAGGTGGAGATGTGTGTGTTCCTGTAGGAGATGTGTGTGTTCCTGTAGGTGGAGATGTGTGTGTTCCTGTAGGTGGAGATGTGTGTGTTCCTGTAGGAGATGTGTGTGTTCCTGTAGGTGGAGATGTGTGTGTTCCTGTAGGTGGAGATGTGTGTGTTCCTGTAGGTGGAGATGTGTGTGTTCCTGTAGGTGGAGATGTGTGTGTTCCTGTAGGTGGAGATGTGTGTGTTCCTGTAGGTGGAGATTTGTGTGTTCCTGTAGGTGGAGATGTGTGTGTTCCTGTAGGAGATGTGTGTGTTCCTGTAGGTGGAGATGTGTGTGTTCCTGTAGGTGGTGATGTGTGTGTTCCTGTAGGAGATGTGTGTGTTCCTGTAGGAGATGTGTGTGTTCCTGTAGGTGGAGATGTGTGTGTTCCTGTAGGAGATGTGTGTGTTCCTGTAGGTGGAGATGTGTGTGTTCCTGTAGGTGGAGATGTGTGTGTTCCTGTAGGAGATGTGTGTGTTCCTGTAGGAGATGTGTGTGTTCCTGTAGGTGGAGATGTGTGTGTTCCTGTAGGAGATGTGTGTGTTCCTGTAGGTGGAGATGTGTGTGTTCCTGTAGGTGGAGATGTGTGTGTTCCTGTAGGTGGTGATGTTTGTGTTCCTGTAGGAGATGTGTGTGTTCCTGTAGGTGGAGATGTGTGTGTTTCTGTAGGTGGAGATGTGTGTGTTCCTGTAGGAGATGTGTGTGTTCCTGTAGGTGGAGATGTGTGTGTTTCTGTAGGTGGAGATGTGTGTGTTCCTGTAGGTGGAGATGTGTGTGTTCCTGTAGGTGGAGATGTGTGTGTTCCTGTAGGTGGAGATGTGTGTGTTCCTGTAGGTGGAGATGTGTGTGTTCCTGTAGGAGATGTGTGTGTTCCTGTAGGTGGAGATGTGTGTGTTCCTGTAGGTGGAGATGTGTGTGTTCCTGTAGGTGGAGATGTGTGTGTTCCTGTAGGTGGAGATGTGTGTGTTTCTGTAGGTGGAGATGTGTGTGTTCCTGTAGGAGATGTGTGTGTTCCTGTAGGAGATGTGTGTGTTCCTGTAGGTGGAGATGTGTGTGTTTCTGTAGGTGGAGATGTGTGTGTTCCTGTAGGTGGTGATGTGTGTTCCTGTAGGTGGTGATGTGTGTTCCTGTAGGTGGAGATGTGTGTGTTCCTGTAGGTGGAGATGTGTGTGTTCCTGTAGGAGATGTGTGTGTTCCTGTAGGTGGTGATGTGTGTTCCTGTAGGTGGAGATGTGTGTGTTCCTGTAGGTGGAGATGTGTGTGTTCCTGTAGGTGGAGATGTGTGTGTTCCTGTAGGTGGAGATGTGTGTGTTTCTGTAGGTGGAGATGTGTGTGTTCCTGTAGGTGGAGATGTGTGTGTTCCTGTAGGTGGTGATGTGTGTGTTCCTGTAGGAGATGTGTGTGTTCCTGTAGGTGGAGATGTGTGTGTTCCTGTAGGAGATGTGTGTGTTCCTGTAGGTGGAGATGTGTGTGTTCCTGTAGGTGGAGATGTGTGTGTTTCTGCAGGTGGAGATGTGTGTGTTCCTGTAGGTGGTGATGTGTGTTCCTGTAGGTGGAGATGTGTGTGTTCCTGTAGGTGGAGATGTGTGTGTTCCTGTAGGTGGTGATGTGTGTGTTCCTGTAGGTGGAGATGTGTGTGTTCCTGTAGGAGATGTGTGTGTTCCTGTAGGCGGAGATGTGTGTGTTCCTGTAGGTGGAGGTGTGTGTGTTCCTGTAGGTGGAGATGTGTCTGATCTGGCTGATGGTGATGTGTGAGTTCCTGTAGGAGATGTGTGTGTTCCTGTAGGTGGAGATGTGTGTGTTCCTGTAGGAGATGTGTGTGTTCCTGTAGGTGGAGATGTGTGTGTTCCTGTAGGTGGAGATGTGTGTGTTCCTGTAGGTGGAGATGTGTGTGTTTCTGTAGGTGGAGATGTGTGTGTTCCTGTAGGTGGAGATGTGTGTGTTCCTGTAGGTGGTGATGTGTGTGTTCCTGTAGGAGATGTGTGTGTTCCTGTAGGTGGAGATTTGTGTTCCTGTAGGTGGAGATGTGTGTGTTCCTGTAGGTGGAGATGTGTGTGTTCCTGTAGGTGGAGATGTGTGTGTTCCTGTAGGTGGAGATGTGTGTGTTCCTGTAGGAGATGTGTGTGTTTCTGTAGGTGGAGATGTGTGTGTTTCTGTAGGTGGAGATGTCTGTGTTCCTGTAGGTGGAGATGTGTGTGTTCCTGTAGGTGGAGATGTGTGTGTTCCTGTAGGTGGAGATGTGTGTGTTCCTGTAGGTGGAGATGTGTGTGTTCCTGTAGGTGGAGATGTGTGTGTTGCTGTAGGTGGAGATGTGTGTGTTCCTGTAGGTGGGGTGTGTGTTCCTGTAGGTGGAGATGTGTGTGTTGCTGTAGGTGGAGATGTGTGTGTTTCTGTAGGTGGTGATGTGTGTGTATCTGTAGGTGGTGGTGTGTGTGTTCCTGTAGGAGGAGATGTGGGTGTTCCTGTAGGTGGTGATGTGTGTGCCTGTAGGTGGGGATGTGTGTGTTCCTGTAGGTGGAGATGTGTGTGTTCCTGTAGGTGGAGATGTGTGTGTTCCTGTAGGAGATGTGTGTGTTCCTGTAGGTGGAGATGTGTGTGTTCCTGTAGGTGGAGATGTGTGTGTTCCTGTAGGTGGAGATGTGTGTGTTCCTGTAGGTGAGATGTGTGTGTTCCTGCAGGTGGAGATGTGTGTGTTCCTGTAGGTGGAGATGTGTGTGTTCCTGTAGGTGGAGATTTGTGTGTTCCTGTAGGTGGAGATGTGTGTGTTCCTGTAGGTGGAGATGTGTGTGTTCCTGTAGGTGGAGATGTGTGTGTTCCTGTAGGTGGAGATGTGTGTGTTCCTGTAGGAGATGTGTGTGTTCCTGTAGGTGGAGATGTGTGTGTTCCTGTAGGTGGAGATGTGTGTGTTCCTGTAGGTGGAGATGTGTGTGTTCCTATAGGAGATGTGTGTGTTCCTGTAGGTGGAGATGTGTGTGTTCCTGTAGGTGGTGATGTGTGTGTTCCTGTAGGTGGAGATGTGTGTGTTCCTGTAGGAGATGTGTGTGTTCCTGTAGGTGGTGATGTGTGTGTTCCTGTAGGTGGAGATGTGTGTGTTCCTGTAGGTGGAGATGTGTGTGTTCCTGTAGGTGGAGATGTGTGTGTTCCTGTAGGTGGAGATGTGTGTGTTCCTGTAGGTGGTGATGTGTGTGTTCCTGTAGGTGGAGATGTGTGTGTTCCTGTAGGTGGTGATGTGTGTGTTCCTGTAGGAGATGTGTGTGTTCCTGTAGGTGGAGATGTGTGTGTTCCTGTAGGTGGAGATTTGTGTGTTCCTGTAGGTGGAGATGTGTGTGTTCCTGTAGGTGGAGATTTGTGTGTTCCTGTAGGTGGAGATGTGTGTGTTCCTGTAGGTGGTGATGTGTGTGTTCCTGTAGGTGGAGATGTGTGTGTTCCTGTAGGAGATGTGTGTGTTCCTGTAGGTGGAGATGTGTGTGTTCCTGTAGGTGGAGATGTGTGTGTTCCTGTAGGTGGTGATGTGTGTGTTCCTGTAGGTGGTGATGTTTGTGTTCCTGTAGGAGATGTGTGTGTTCCTGTAGGTGGAGATGTGTGTGTTCCTGTAGGTGGAGATGTGTGTGTTCCTGTAGGTGGAGATGTGTGTGTTCCTGTAGGTGGAGATGTGTGTGTTCCTGTAGGTGGAGATGTGTGTGTTCCTGTAGGTGGTGATGTGTGTGTTCCTGTAGGTGGAGATGTGTGTGTTCCTGTAGGAGATGTGTGTATTCCTGTAGGAGATGTGTGTGTTCCTGTAGGCGGAGATGTGTGTGTTCCTGTAGGAGATGTGTGTGTTCCTGTAGGTGGAGATGTGTGTGTTCCTGTAGGAGATGTGTGTGTTCCTGTAGGTGGAGATGTGTGTGTTCCTGTAAGTGGAGATGTGTGTGTTCCTGTAGGAGATGTGTGTGTTCCTGTAGGTGGAGATGTGTGTGTTCCTGTAGGTGGAGATGTGTGTGTTCCTGTAGGTGGAGATGTGTGTGTTTCTGTAGGTGGAGATGTGTGTGTTCCTGTAGGTGGAGATGTGTGTGTTCCTGTAGGTGGAGATGTGTGTGTTCCTGTAGGTGGAGATGTGTGTGTTTCTGTAGGTGGAGATGTGTGTGTTCCTGTAGGTGGAGATGTGTGTGTTCCTGTAGGTGGAGATGTGTGTGTTCCTGTAGGAGATGTGTGTGTTCCTGTAGGTGGAGATGTGTGTGTTCCTGTAGGTGGAGATGTGTGTGTTCCTGTAGGTGGAGATGTGTGTGTTCCTGTAGGTGGAGATGTGTGTGTTCCTGTAGGTGGAGATGTGTGTGTTCCTGTAGGTGGAGATGTGTGTGTTCCTGTAGGTGGTGATGTGTGTGTTCCTGTAGGTGGAGATGTGTGTTCCTGTAGGTGGAGATGTGTGTGTTCCTGTAGGTGGAGATGTGTGTTTCTGTAGGTGGAGATGTGTGTGTTCCTGTAGGTGGAGATGTGTGTGTTCCTGTAGGTGGAGATGTGTGTGTTTCTGTAGGTGGAGATGTGTGTGTTCCTGTAGGTGGAGATGTGTGTGTTCCTGTAGGTGGAGATGTGTGTGTTCCTGTAGGAGATGTGTGTGTTCCTGTAGGTGGAGATGTGTGTGTTCCTGTAGGAGATGTGTGTGTTCCTGTAGGTGGAGATGTGTGTGTTCCTGTAGGTGGAGATGTGTGTGTTCCTGTAGGTGGAGATGTGTGTGTTCCTGTAGGAGATGTGTGTGTTCCTGTAGGTGGAGATGTGTGTGTTCCTGTAGGTGGAGATGTGTGTGTTCCTGTAGGTGGAGATGTGTGTGTTTCTGTAGGTGGAGATGTGTGTGTTCCTGTAGGTGGAGATGTGTGTGTTCCTGTAGGTGGTGATGTGTGTGTTCCTGTAGGAGATGTGTGTGTTCCTGTAGGTGGAGATGTGTGTGTTCCTGTAGGAGATGTGTGTGTTCCTGTAGGAGATGTGTGTGTTCCTGTAGGTGGAGATGTGTGTGTTCCTGTAGGAGATGTGTGTGTTCCTGTAGGAGATGTGTGTGTTCCTGTAGGCGGAGATGTGTGTGTTCCTGTAGGTGGAGATGTGTGTGTTCCTGTAGGTGGTGATGTGTGTGTTCCTGTAGGTGGAGATGTGTGTGTTCCTGTAGGTGGAGATGTGTGTGTTCCTGTAGGAGATGTGTGTGTTCCTGTAGGTGGAGATGTGTGTGTTCCTGTAGGTGGAGATGTGTGTGTTCCTGTAGGTGGAGATGTGTGTGTTTCTGTAGGTGGAGATGTGTGTGTTCCTGTAGGTGGAGATGTGTGTGTTCCTGTAGGTGGTGATGTGTGTGTTCCTGTAGGAGATGTGTGTGTTCCTGTAGGTGGAGATGTGTGTGTTCCTGTAGGTGGAGATGTGTGTGTTCCTGTAGGTGGAGATGTGTGTGTTTCTGTAGGTGGAGATGTGTGTGTTCCTGTAGGAGATGTGTGTGTTCCTGTAGGAGATGTGTGTGTTCCTGTAGGTGGAGATGTGTGTGTTTCTGTAGGTGGAGATGTGTGTGTTCCTGTAGGTGGAGATGTGTGTGTTCCTGTAGGTGGAGATGTGTGTGTTCCTGTAGGTGGAGATGTGTGTGTTCCTGTAGGAGATGTGTGTGTTCCTGTAGGTGGAGATGTGTGTGTTCCTGTAGGTGGAGATGTGTGTGTTCCTGTAGGTGGAGATGTGTGTGTTCCTGTAGGTGGAGATGTGTGTGTTTCTGTAGGTGGAGATGTGTGTGTTCCTGTAGGTGGAGATGTGTGTGTTCCTGTAGGTGGTGATGTGTGTGTTCCTGTAGGAGATGTGTGTGTTCCTGTAGGTGGAGATGTGTGTGTTCCTGTAGGTGGAGATGTGTGTGTTCCTGTAGGAGATGTGTGTGTTTCTGTAGGTGGAGATGTGTGTGTTCCTGTAGGAGATGTGTGTGTTCCTGTAGGAGATGTGTGTGTTCCTGTAGGTGGAGATGTGTGTGTTTCTGTAGGTGGAGATGTGTGTGTTCCTGTAGGTGGAGATGTGTGTGTTCCTGTAGGAGATGTGTGTGTTTCTGTAGGTGGAGATGTGTGTGTTCCTGTAGGAGATGTGTGTGTTCCTGTAGGAGATGTGTGTGTTCCTGTAGGTGGAGATGTGTGTGTTTCTGTAGGTGGAGATGTGTGTGTTCCTGTAGGTGGTGATGTGTGTTCCTGTAGGTGGAGATGTGTGTGTTCCTGTAGGTGGAGATGTGTGTGTTCCTGTAGGAGATGTGTGTGTTCCTGTAGGTGGAGATGTGTGTGTTCCTGTAGGTGGAGATGTGTGTGTTCCTGTAGGTGGAGATGTGTGTGTTCCTGTAGGTGGAGATGTGTGTGTTTCTGTAGGTGGAGATGTGTGTGTTCCTGTAGGTGGAGATGTGTGTGTTCCTGTAGGTGGTGATGTGTGTGTTCCTGTAGGAGATGTGTGTGTTCCTGTAGGTGGAGATGTGTGTGTTCCTGTAGGTGGAGATGTGTGTGTTCCTGTAGGAGATGTGTGTGTTCCTGTAGGAGATGTGTGTGTTCCTGTAGGTGGAGATGTGTGTGTTCCTGTAGGTGGAGATGTGTGTGTTCCTGTAGGAGATGTGTGTGTTCCTGTAGGTGGAGATGTGTGTGTTTCTGTAGGTGGAGATGTGTGTGTTTCTGTAGGTGGAGATGTGTGTGTTCCTGTAGGTGGAGATGTGTGTGTTCCTGTAGGTGGAGATGTGTGTGTTCCTGTAGGAGATGTGTGTGTTCCTGTAGGTGGAGATGTGTGTGTTCCTGTAGTTGGAGATGTGTGTGTTCCTGTAGGTGGAGATGTGTGTGTTTCTGTAGGCGGAGATGTGTGTGTTCCTGTAGGAGATGTGTGTGTTCCTGTAGGAGATGTGTGTGTTCCTGTAGGTGGAGATGTGTGTGTTCCTGTAGGTGGAGATGTGTGTGTTCCTGTAGGAGATGTGTGTGTTTCTGTAGGTGGAGATGTGTGTGTTTCTGTAGGTGGAGATGTGTGTGTTCCTGTAGGTGGAGATGTGTGTGTTCCTGTAGGTGGTGATGTGTGTGTTCCTGTAGGAGATGTGTGTGTTCCTGTAGGTGGAGATGTGTGTGTTCCTGTAGGTGGAGATGTGTGTGTTCCTGTAGGAGATGTGTGTGTTCCTGTAGGTGGAGATGTGTGTGTTCCTGTAGGTGGAGATGTGTGTGTTCCTGTAGGAGATGTGTGTGTTCCTGTAGGTGGAGATGTGTGTGTTTCTGTAGGTGGAGATGTGTGTGTTTCTGTAGGTGGAGATGTGTGTGTTCCTGTAGGTGGAGATGTGTGTGTTCCTGTAGGTGGTGATGTGTGTTCCTGTAGGTGGAGATGTGTGTGTTCCTGTAGGTGGAGATGTGTGTGTTCCTGTAGGAGATGTGTGTGTTCCTGTAGGTGGAGATGTGTGTGTTCCTGTAGGTGGAGATGTGTGTGTTCCTGTAGGAGATGTGTGTGTTCCTGTAGGTGGAGATGTGTGTGTTCCTGTAGGAGATGTGTGTGTTCCTGTAGGTGGAGATGTGTGTGTTCCTGTAGGTGGTGATGTGTGTGTTCCTGTAGGTGGAGATGTGTGTGTTCCTGTAGGAGATGTGTGTGTTCCTGTAGGTGGAGATGTGTGTGTTCCTGTAGGAGATGTGTGTGTTCCTGTAGGTGGAGATGTGTGTGTTCCTGTAGGAGATGTGTGTGTTCCTGTAGGTGGTGATGTGTGTGTTCCTGTAGGTGGAGATGTGTGTGTTCCTGTAGGAGATGTGTGTGTTCCTGTAGGTGGAGATGTGTGTGTTCCTGTAGGTGGAGATGTGTGTGTTCCTGTAGGAGATGTGTGTGTTCCTGTAGGTGGTGATGTGTGTGTTCCTGTAGGTGGAGATGTGTGTGTTCCTGTAGGTGGAGATGTGTGTGTTCCTGTAGGAGATGTGTGTGTTCCTGTAGGTGGTGATGTGTGTGTTCCTGTAGGTGGAGATGTGTGTGTTCCTGTAGGAGATGTGTGTGTTCCTGTAGGTGGTGATGTGTGTGTTCCTGTAGGTGGAGATGTGTGTGTTCCTGTAGGAGATGTGTGTGTTCCTGTAGGTGGAGATGTGTGTGTTCCTGTAGGAGATGTGTGTGTTCCTGTAGGTGGTGATGTGTGTGTTCCTGTAGGTGGAGATGTGTGTGTTCCTGTAGGAGATGTGTGTGTTCCTGTAGGTGGAGATGTGTGTGTTCCTGTAGGTGGAGATGTGTGTGTTCCTGTAGGAGATGTGTGTGTTCCTGTAGGAGATGTGTGTGTTCCTGTAGGTGGTGATGTGTGTGTTCCTGTAGGTGGAGATGTGTGTGTTCCTGTAGGTGGAGATGTGTGTGTTCCTGTAGGAGATGTGTGTGTTCCTGTAGGTGGTGATGTGTGTGTTCCTGTAGGTGGAGATGTGTGTGTTCCTGTAGGTGGAGATGTGTGTGTTCC
>NC_080736.1:577500-580000 GCF_019097595.1 Hemibagrus wyckioides | reverse complement strand
CACACACACACACAACAGGACAAAAACACACACACACACACACACACACAACAGGACAAAAACACACACACACACACACACACACACAACAGGACAAAAACACACACACACACAACAGGACAAAAACACACACACACACACAACAGGACAAAAACACACACACACACACACAACAGGACAAAAACACACACACACACACACAACAGGACAAAAACACACACACACACACACACACAACAGGACAAAAACACACACACACACACACAACAGGACAAAAACACACACACACACACACACACACAACAGGACAAAAACACACACACACACACACACACACAACAGGACAAAAACACACACACACACACACACAACAGGACAAAACAAACCACACACACAACAGGACAAAAACACACACACACACACACCAGGACAAAAACACACACACACACACACACACAACAGGACAAAAACACACACACAACAGGACAAAAACACACACACCAGGACAAAAACACACACACACACACACACACCAGGACAAAAACACACACACCAGGACAAAAACACACACACACACACACACACACCAGGACAAAAACACACACACCAGGACAAAAACACACACACACACACACACACCAGGACAAAAACACACACACACACACACACACCAGGACAAAACAAACCACACACACAACAGGACAAAAACACACACACACACACACAACAGGACAAAAACACACACACCAGGACAAAAACACATACACACACACACACCAGGACAAAACAAACCACACACACAACAGTAAAATATAAAACTTGTACCAAAAGAACATTTTAAAGATAAAATAAAACACTAAAAAGTTAAGTGTTTACTGTCTGATCCAAACATAAAGAAAAACAAACACCGCTAAAGTTTTTTAATTATTTAAATTAATGATGCTGTTTTTTGTTTGTTTGTTTGTTTTAGTTAATGAATTCACTGAGTTTTTCTTTTTTCTGTGTTTCTGTATTCTTTATCACAACGTGTTAAAAGCACAAATGCTAGCAGCTAGAAACTCACACAGTATTAGCTATTAGCTAGCTCAAAGCTCCAAAACAGCAACTAGCTCTAGCAGTTAGCCTTTAATAGCACACACATTTAGAATCTATTCCAAACACCAGTCCAAACGTTCAGAATTAGCTTAGCAACTAGCTGAAATGCTAATGGCTAGCACTGCTTATCATGACGAAACTAAAATGCTAGAGACTGATACAGCTATATAGCATAAACACTAGTAATTAGCTGATACATGAGCAACTAGCCCAAATCACCCAGACGTTCTAATCACTACTGTTACTGCAACCAATGCTAGCTAACAGCTCAAGTATGAGTAGTTAGCCAAAACACTAGCAACTAGCCCTTAACAGCACAGACTGAGGAATCAAACCCTAACCCTACCACACAGTAGCAGATAATCAGGAGTGACAAACACTGGTGACTGAAACATTAGCAACTAGCACCAACGCTCAGAGCTAGCTGAAACATTAGCAAGTATCTCAAGTGTAAGAGTACAACTAGAGAAATAGAACACAAGAAGAACTTAAAACTCAGAAGCATTAAAATAATAATACATTTTGGGATGAAGTATACACACACACACACACACACACACACACACACCTTCAGCATTAGTACCGGATTAATGTTTATAAATCAGTTAAAAAAACATTTGGTCCCAATTTAACCTTCATATAAACTTTGTAGTGTGTAGTTGTACACTGTGTGTAATGTGTGTGTAATGTGTGTAAAAGGTAGTGTGTGTGGAGTGTGTGTAGAAGGTAATGTGTGATGTGTGTGTAATGTATGTAATGTGTGTAAAAGGTAGTGTGTGTAGTTTATATCACCAGTATGATAATATAATAGTACAGTGATTATGCAACTTTATAATTAACCCTAAATCTACACAAATCTGTGTGTTTAATGTGTGTGTATGTGTTTAGTGTGTGTGTATGTGAGTGTGTGTGTGTTTAGTGTGTGTGTGTGTGTATGTGTTTAGTGTGTGTGTGTGTGTGTGTATATGTACTTAGTGTGTGTGTGTGTATGTGTGTGTGTGTGTGTGTGTGTGTTTAGTGTGTGTGTGTGTGTGTGTGTGTGTGTGTGTATATGTATTTAGTGTGTGTGTGTGTATGTGTATGTGTTATTCAGGTCGTGTCTCCACTTCACTGCGTGAGGCCGTCCTGGCACGTGTGTATTCGCTGGTCTGTAGGGGGCGCTGGTCTCCTAAACGCCACTGTCTCACACAAACACCTGTGTTCACACCGTACACCAGCATCACCACAAAGCCAAAGATCTGTAACAGACACACACACACACATTTAGAGAGTAAATCAGAGTAAGGAGTAATTAAGTAAGTAATGAGGCATATGGTTACCACGGCAGCGATTTCTGCTCCACTCTTGTGATTGAGCGCTGCTAACACCACTGAGGCAATGAAGAAGAACAGCGTGCAGCACACAG